>NC_088401.1:24213924-24513924 GCF_034236695.1 Oncorhynchus nerka | reverse complement strand
TTCTAAAGACTTGAGCCTTAAGATGCAAATGGGAAACCGGGCCCAGATTCCAATCCATAAAATCCAAGATGGCAGCATGTCAAGTTTGTCTGTGACTAGGAGATTGTTAACCTACTAATAAACTATTAGTTTATAGTGGAGCAAATCTACAATTTCCTTGTGTTGTGCAAACGATTTAGTTTTGCTGGTGTGAAGCTCGCGGGTCTCCTTCAACTAGGATACACTTAAACGAGAAAAATACATTTATTTTTCGCTATTTGCACTTGTTTACTTGACGTTTACCAAAGTACCCCTATCTGACTGGCCTGGGTTCTATCCTCAGATTTCCGTTAGCGGGGTGTCTCGTCCAAGCTACTCCTCTTCGCTCTCCGCCTGGCTGTCAGAGGCAGCTCAACAACCCCCAATCTACTCCCGCGCACACACTCGCATACAGACTGACACATGCACACAGTCCCTCCTTATCTTTCATTGGTCACCATTTCTTACATCGCTCAGAGAAAATGAACATTTGTGGTATTGCTTTATGCACTGACTTTACTGAACTCTGGAGAAAACATTGTCGCTGGGTGAGTACGTCTGACAATGTGCTCTCCCGTCCATTAGATATTTTAGCAAACACTAATGCTACTTCAGCTATGACGCTCAACACTGAACTATACCACTACAACAATCTACATGAGCGGCATGGGTGTCAGTTATGACAGAACCCGGACGAGCCCCCACTTATGTTACGAATCCCTTTTGGCCCGACAGTCTAGGGGGGGATGGTAATGAGACCCGTAACATAACTCATGCAAATTATTATTGTGACAAAGTAAAAGTGTGAACGAAATAACCACGACAACAGAAATCTACCGTCAAACTCCAGGTTTATTTATAAACACACGGTAATGGGGGGAGCAGGAAAAGGGGCTGAACTGGACCCAAGGAAAGAAACAATAAGTATTCAAAAACACCCCTAAGCTAGACTAGCCTACTTTAACAACAGCTAACTAACTAACCAAAAATACAGTGGGTGGTCCGCCCAGTTCTAACTAGTGTATTTAACAAAGTTCACCTACGGGTAGTGTATGCCCATGGGCGACTTGTCTTGGTTTCCCCCTTTTCCCACCAGCAACAAACAAACACCATAACCAAAAACAATACTCACAGGTGATGACAAAGTGCTATGGAGGTGTTTAAACAAAAGAGAGGTTAAGACACAAAGCGAGAGTGAAACACAGAGACCTACAGACATGGCATTTACAGAGAGATTGAGCTAGAGATTGCTACAGAGCAAACAAATGATGGGGTTTTTAAACCATGGGGAAGGAACTGTGATAGGGTAGGAAATAGGAGGAGGTGTGTCTTCTGATTGATGATTGATTGTTGACTGATTGGGGAGTGATGGTTTTCACCTGTGAGGGGAGAAGGAGTGAAAAGAAACACACACAGGATACACACACACACAGGATAACTGTATCCGTAACAGTGCTCTCCCGTCCATTAGATATTTTGTCTGCGAGAACTCGCTCTTTTTCACTCGGTCCGTGTGCCGATGCATTTGTGGCATGATGTGACCAGTACGAACTTGTCACAACCAAAGTCTAATGGTTTTAAATGACTGTTTTGGATTGTCTGGAAACTCGTAGAATTCACTTGCAGCAACTCTCTTAAAAAAGAGAAGCCGTGCAAGGTTATTACAGAGGTGCCTAGTTATTTTGTTTATCAGGCAACGTGCAACCTGGTCGTTATATGCAATTTCTCCAAACCCCCTCTGATTTTAAATCTAGATCTGGTTTTGGTCATTTTCATTTCAATGAACGTAGCCGGTTGTCAAAATGATGGGGTTAGGATTTGGCCAAAATCAACAGATGCTGATGCAATTGTGTTTTCTGAAACCTGGCTCAGCAAGTTTGTTCTTGATAATTGTATTTGAAATGTTCATACTGATCGAGTTAAGGTGGTGGTGCGGCTATATATGTAGACTAAATTCCTTGTAAGTGTGCCAAAGTCTGAAACTATTGGTAAACCGTTGGAATTTCTTGTTTTGAATCCTGAGGTTTCAAAAGGTCTGTTATAGACCCACCTCCTGCTATCGGTGATGCCTTTACTTGTCTGATTTTTCTAAATGTATTGTAACGACCCTGTGTTCATAAGCACGGAAATCGACTCTTTCTCTCGAGCGTGTTTTTGCGGCACAGTCGATAGGGCGCCGGGGCTCGAAGGTCGAGGGTTCGAGACCTGCTCCCTGCCTGTTTCATTACAGTATTATAATTCTATGAATCTTACCCAGGTGATAAACTCACCCACCCGCCCAAATGTCCAGAGAAATATACCCTTATTGATTTGATATTGACAAATGTTCCACATAAATATTCTGCGGTTGGTGTTTTTTGTAATGATGTATGTGACCATTGTGCTGTTGTTGCTGTTCCTAAGATTCCTAAAACAAACCCACGCTTTATTCGTAAAATACATTTTTAGAGTTTTAATGAGCAGGCTTTCTTTCATGATTTGTTTTATTGTGACTGGAGAAAGATTGAGCTTATTCCTGACGTGGAAACTGCCTGGAAGTTCTTTCATGAAGGTTTTTTCCCAAATAGTAAACAAACATGCCCCATTTCGCAGGTTCTGAGTTTAAATGGGAGGATAATCCATGGTTTTCTTCTGAGCTGTTTTGTATGATTCACAAACGTAATCTAACCTGGGCTAAAGCAAGGAAATCATGTTCTGATTGGGTTCTTTTTAAACAGCTACGAAACAAGTGTTTTCTTCTCAGGAAGTCTGAATATTTTATGTCTGTTACCACTGATAACCTGAATGACCCTAAAGTTTTGGAAGGCGACTAAGTCGGTCTGGTAACAGTAATGTTAATGAATTACCATCACGCGTATTGAAGTACTCTGTTGCTGTATATGACAGCTGAATTGTTTCAATGAGCACTTTGTATCATTTGGTAGGCTGCTTAATTCAGTATCCTCTGGCTCTGTACAACCCTGTGTGCATAAACCAGTGAGAGTTGGTCAAACTTTTAGCTTTTTGCTGTTCTCAGTGCAGGAGGTACATAAAACCCTGAAATCCTTAGATCAGAGAAAGCCTGCAGGTCCTGATCTTGATCCCAGCTTTTTAAAACTGGCAGCTGATTTCATAGCTGAACCACTTACATATCTGTTCAATCTAACCCTGGAATATAATGAAATTCCAAAGATCTGGAAATCAGCATTTGCCCTACCACTTTTAAAAGTGGGAGATCCAACTCTTTTAAATAATCATAGGCCAATCTCAAAGCTGTTACCCCTGGCGAAAATACTTGAAATGCTTGTTAGCGAACAGCTAATAGTTTTTATATACTATAATTTATCAATGTACCAATTGGGTTTCAGGAAGAAGCATAGCACAATTACAGCAGCCATGAAGTTTTGAAATGATATCACTGAAGCCCTTGACAAAAAACAGCACTGTGTCTCACTTTTTATTGATCTCTCTAAGGCTATTGATACAGTTGATCATGCTATTCTGAGGCAGAGATTGTCGCACGTAGGTCTTTTGGAGCATGCAGTTGCATGGTTTGCTAACTGTCTGATAGAACTCAGTGCACTCAATTTGATGGGCTCATGTCTGTTAAATGGTCTAATGGTGTGCCCCAGGGCTCTGTACTTGGTTCCCACTTCACTATTTATATAAATAATTAAGACAAATTTGCAAAATGCGCAACTTCACTTTTTTGCTGATGATACTGCTATTTCTTGTGCCTCGTCTCTCACAAAAGCTTTCAAGAACTTGCAAACTGCTTTTTATACTGTTCAACATACCGTGTCAGTTAAGGCTTATCCTCAATACTGACTAAACTAATGGTGTTTTCTAAAGCAAGAAATAGACCTCTGAACCTTTCACCTATTACTACGTGTCAGGGTAATGAGATTGAGACTGTAACCTCATTTATATCTTGGAATTTTAATTGATGACTGACTCTTTTAAATTGCATATTCAACAACTTACAAAAAAATTGAGTCTGAAGTTGGGATTTTATTTTAGGAATAAGGCCTGTTTTTTTTGTTAAGCCAGAAGGAGGCTAGTATCAGCTACATTTATGCCTTTACTAGACTATGGGGATATTTTATATATGAATGCTTCCGCTCAGTGTTTGAGATCAATTGACACTCTATCATGGAGCGTTGAGATTTTATTTTAAACTGCAAAACCCTTACGCACCACTGCACTTTATACAAGGGTTGGCTGGCCTTCTCTAGTCAATCGTAGTCTCAGTCACTGGTATACTTTTATTTATAAAGCCATTTTGGGTTTACTATTTTATTTGGGCATTTTTATTTTTCAGAAATGTGGTGGGTACTCTCTTCATTCGCAGGACTTTATCCTGCTAGATGTTCCAAATGTCTGAAATGAATTTGGTAGAAGGGCTTTTATGTACTCTGCGTCATCTGCTTGGAACGCCTGAAATACTTTTAATCTGGAAGAACTTGTCCCAATTGGTGTTTAAACCATTGAAGGATTTTCAAGCTGATTCCCTGACCTGTCATTGTTTTTAATGATCTGTTTTATGATTTTGTTATACTCTTGTCAATTCTTAAAAAAACATTTTTTTTGTTACTAGATTACCTGTAGTTGGAGGGCACCCCTTTTGATGGGTATCATTATTGACACGCAAAGACCCAAACGGGGTGCCATGTTCTAGCTCGGGGGTGGCAATTCTGTCCATGCCGTTCTGTTAAGTGTTTTTATGTAAACTTAAATAAAATTGGTTCTGCAAATCCAATAAGGTGTGGATATCAAGTTGTTTAATTTCAATTTACTTTAGAATAAATATGAAATTGATTAAAGTGCCAGGGTGCCTATACAAAGTATTGTGGAAATTGCTGATTGAGCTCAAGATAACACTATGACAATATAGGAATTGAGGGAGCTTTCACACTTATATCTGAACACGTGGAAGTGCAATGGAAATTAGCATTGTGTACAGTACTGTTACGAATTCAGTGTCAAGCTTCAAGGAAACCAAAAAAAGTATTTGATACAAAAATGAAGTACAAAATATTCTATACAAAAATGCTGAGTTGGAGCGATATAGTAGTCACTGCATAAATAGATTCTAGTAGTGGTTGGAGTCGTGATCTTGCCATCCGGGTCTGATGACTACTGCCTTTTCTTGAGGCTGGTGCCATTGGTCGAGGCGGAGTGGCCATTTGGATGACTGGACTTGATGTGGCTCTGCTCAAAAGTAAGCTTATCGTCTTTGCTGGGCCGTCTTTTTCTGTAGGTCTAGGATCAAAGCATTTGGACTCCAGTCAACGTCGAATCATTGAGAAACCAACAAACATTCAGCAATGCCTTTAAATCAAGCCCTAATGTAACAAAGACCATGGTTGTGTTTGTTAGGCACCAAATGGACAAACAGGGAGGGACTACCTGGACTTTTCCAATAACACATTTTCTGTTGCAAAACATAAAGCATTTTTCTTGTAACATGACCCTGTTTAAATCCACTGGCCATGTGAAGTTGGCCCCAGTCATTACTGTACCTGAATGTAGACGTTGACAAAGAGGATGACGAGGGTGGCCATGTAGGAGACCTGGATGAGCAGGCGTCTGATGGGAAAACCACAGGGGACGATGACTGCACTCAGGGTGTGTATGATGGACAGTAGAAACTGGACCTGAGGCAGAGGGAAAGTAAAGAGTTATCATTCCTCTAACATGATTGGATCTTATCATCCCATGTTGTTGGTTAATGAAGACACTAAAAAGCATTTCTTAGTCTAGAGGGGTTCCTAAACTAGAGATTAGAAGGGTAGCTCCCTTAATGAGAGTTAAGGGGTTCTTGCATCCTGCCTAAATGCTGCTTGTTGACAGGATATATCTTTTTTTACATCCATGTGGATGCTGAAAGAGGGGCATCATTATCGTTCAGACAGAAAAGTGAACTAGAGGGACCAGTGTACTCACCAGCTGAGCCTGAGTCAGGTAGCGCTTCTACCAGAGGTAATTCTGCATGGAGGGTGTTGTGGACAGGCTGTAATAGGAGTACATACACACATGGATGAAACTGTTCAGAGTTGGCCCAAAGAAACCTTGAAAGAAGACATTGGAGATATTTGACCAACCCTTTCATTGAAGTCCTTCAGTTTGGTCTGTCACTGTCACAAAGGCAACAAAATGTGAGAAAGGGAATAAACCAGAATTTGCAAATTGCTTGAAGCAGGGAGGGACATTTTTTAAATATATTTTTTATTTCACCTTTATTTAACCAGGTAGGCTAGTTGAGAACAAGTTCTCATTTGCAACTGCGACCTGGCCAAGATAAAGCGTAGCAATTCGACACATACAACAACACAGAGTTACACATGGAATAAACAAAACATACAGTCAATAATACAGTAGAACAAAAGAAAACAAAAAGTATATATACAGTGAGTGCAAATGAGGTAAGTTAAGGAAATAAATAGGCCATGGTGGCGAAGTAATTACAATATAGCAATTAAACACTGGAATGGTAGATCGGCAGAAGATGAATGTGCAGGTAGAGATACTGGGGTGCAAAGGAGCAAAATAAATAAATACCAGTATGGGGATGAGGTAGGTAGATAGATGGGCTGTTTATAGGTGTAGTGATCTGTAAACTGCTCTGACAGCTGGTGCTTAAAGCTAGTGAGGGAGATGTGAGTCTCCAGCTTCAGAGATTTTTGCAATTCGTTCCAGTCATGCGCAGCAGAGACTTGGAAGGAAAGATGACCAAAGGAGGAATTGGCTTTGGGGGTGACCAGTGAGATATACCTGCTAGAGCGCGTGCTACGAGTGGGTGCTGCTATGGTGACCAGTGAGCTGAGATAAGGCGGGGCTTTACCTAGCAGAGACTTGTAGATAACCTGTAGCCAACCTCAACCAACGAGAGAGTACAGGTCGCAATGGTGGGTAATGTATGGGGCTTTGGTGATAAAACGGATGGCACTGTGATAGACTGCACCCAGTTTGTTGAGTAGAGTGTTGGAGGCTATTTTATAGATGACATCACCGAAGTCGAGGATCGGTAGGATGGTCAGTTTTACGAGGGTATGTTTGGCAGCATGAGTGAAGGATGCTTTGTTGCAATATAGGAAGCCGATTCTAGATTTAATTTTGGATTGGAGATGCTTAATGTGAATCTGGAAGGAGAGTTTACAGTCTAACCAGACACCCAGGTATTTGTAGTTGTCCACGTATTCTAAGTCAGAGCCGTCCAGAGTAGTGATGCTGGACGGGCGAGCAGGTGCAGGCAGCGATTGATTGAAAAGCATGCATTTAGTTTTACTTGCGTTTAAGAGCAGCTGGAGGCCACGGAAGGAGAGTTGTATGGCATTGAAGCTTGCCTGGAGGGTTGTTAACACAGTGTCCAAAGAAGGGCCAGAAGTATACAGAATGGTGTCGTCTGCGTAGAGGTGGATCAGAGACTCACCAGCAGCAAGAGCGACCTCATTGATGTATACAGAGAAGAGAGTCGGTCCAAGAATTGAACCCTGTGGCACCCCCATAGAGACTGCCAGAGGTCCGGACAGCACACCCTCCGATTTGACACACTGAACTCTATCAGAGAAGTAGTTGGTGAACCAGGCGAGGCAATCATTTGAGAAACCAAGGCTGTCGAGTCTGCCGATGAGGATGTGGTGATTGACAGAGTCGAAAGCCTTGGCCAGATCAATGAATATGGCTGCATAGTGATGTTTCTTATCGATGGCGGTTAAGATATCGTTTAGGACCTTGAGCGTGGCTGAGGTGCACCCATGACCAGCTCTGAAACCAGATTGCATAGCAGAGAAGGTATGGTGAGATTCGAAATGGTCGGTAATCTGTTTGTTGACTTGGCTTTCGAAGACCTTAGAAAGGCATGGTAGGATAGATATAGGTCTGTAGCAGTTTGGGTCAAGAGTGTCCCCCCCTTTGAAGAGGGGGATGACCACAGCTGCTTTCCAATCTTTGGGAATCTCAGATGACACGAAAGAGAGGTTGAACAGGCTAGTAATAGGGGTGGCAACAATTTCAGCAGATAATTTTAGAAAGAAAGGGTCCAGATTGTCTAGTCCGGCTGATTTGTAGGGGTCCAGATTTTGCAGCTCTTTCAGAACATCAGCTGAACGGATTTGGGAGAAGGAGAAATGGGGAATGCTTGGGCGAGTTGCTGTGGGGGGTGCAGTGCTGTTGACCGGGGTAGGAGTAGCCAGGTGGAAAGCATGGCCAGCCGTAGAAAAATGCTTATTGAAATTCTCAATTATGGTGGTTTATCAGTGGTGACAGTGTTTCCTATCTTCAGTGCAGTGGGCAGCTGGGAGGAGGTGTTCTTATTCTCCATGGACTTTACAGTGTCCCAGAACTTTTTTGAGTTAGTGTTGCAGGAAGAAAATTTCTGCTTGAAAAAGCTAGCCTTGGCTTCTTCTAACTGCCTGTGTATAATGGTTTCTAGCTTCCCTGAACAGCTGCATATCACAGGGGCTGTTCGATGCTAATGCAGAACGCCATAGGATGTTTTTGTGTTGGTTAAGGGCAGTCAGGTCTGGGGAGAACCAAGGGCTATATCTGTTCCTGGTTCTAAATTTTTTGAATGGGGCATGTTTATTTAAGATGGTTAGGAAGGCATTTAAAAAAATATCCAGGCATCCTCTACTGACGGGATGAGATCAATATCCTTCGAGGATACCCTGGCCAGGTCGATTAGAAAGGCCTGCTCGCTGAAGTGTTTCAGGGAGCGTTTGACAGTGATGAGTGGAGGTCGTTTGACCGCTGACCCATTACGGATGCAGGCAATGAGGCAGTGATCGCTGAGATCTTGGTTGAAGACAGCAGAGGTGTATTTAGAGGGCAAGTTGGTTAGGATGATATCTATGAGATTGCCTGTGTTTAAGGCTTTGGGGAGGTACCTGGTAGGTTCATTGATGATTTGTGTGAGATTGAGGGCATCAAGTTTAGATTGTAGGATGGCTGGGGTGTTAAGCATGTTCCAGTTTAGGTCGCCTAGCAGCACGATCTCTGAAGCTAGATGGGGGGCAATCAGTTCACATATGGTGTCCAGAGCACAGCTGGGGGCAGAGGGTGGTCTATAGCAGGCGGCAACGGTGAGAGATTTGTTTTTAGAGAGGTGGATTTTTAAAAGTAGAAGTTCAAATTGTTTGGGTACAGACCTGGATAGTAGGACAGAACTCTGCAGGCTATCTTTGCAGTAGATTTCAACACCGCCCCCTTTGGCAGTTCTATCTTGTCTGAAAATGTTGTAGTTTGGGATTAAAATTTCAGAATTTTTGGTAGTCTTCCTAAACCAGGATTCAGACACAGCTAGAACATCCGGGTTGGCAGAGTGTGCTAAAGCAGTGAATAGAACAAACTTAGGGAGGAGGCTTCTAATGTTAACATGCATGAAACCATAAAATAGCATCAAGGTATAATGTACAGACAAAGGTATGGTAGGATGTGAATACAGTGGAGGTAAACCTAGGTATTGAGTGATGAAGAGAGAGATATTGTCTCTAGAAACATAATTGAAACCAGGAGATGTCATTGCATGTGTGGGTGGTGGAACTAATAAGTTGGATAAGGTATAGTGAGCAGGACGAGAGGCTCTACAGTGAAATAAGCCAATAAACACTAACCAGAACAGCAATGGACAAGGCATATTGACATTAAGGAGAGGCATGCTTAGTCGAGTGATCAAAAGGGTCCAGTGAGTAGAGAGGTTGGTTGGGGGTCACGGCGATTTAGACAGCTAGCCAGGCCATCGGTAGCAAGCTAGCATAGGATGGAGGTCTGTTATTAGCCACCTCTTGCATTTCGTCAGTAGATTAGTGGGGTTCCGTGTGGTAGAGGGGATTAATGCAAATCACACAACAACAAAAAACAATAGATATAGTTATAGAGGCCCAAGAAGAAAAATAAATAAATAAATAATAATAAAAATAAACAAATAAATTGTAAGATTGTCTATTCAGATTGCAGCCGATAAGACAGCTAACGGTGCGCCGTACAAAACTGGCGATAGATTTTCGAGCTAAAGGATAGCTGATGACCACAAACCGTGGTTAGCTGAATACTAACGATTAGCCAGTAAAGAAGCTAACTAGCTTCTGATTAGCTTCTGGCTAGCTCCTGGCTAGCTTCTGGCTAGTTTCTGGCTAGCTTCTTGGAGGATTACAGATTTGAGGTAAATAATACTTTTTTTATAAATATAAATTGATGAGGCGGGTTGCAGGAGAGTGTATTGAAGATGAGTTTATGGAAAAAAAATATATATATATACATTTACATTACATTTAAGTCATTTAGCAGACGCTCTTAATATAAAAAGGTATGTTTAAAAAGTTGTAAATATATATATATATACGGGACAAGACGAGGACAAAAGACGTCTGAACTGCTATGCCATCTTGGAATACTATACAGTGCCTTGCGAAAGTATTCGGCCCCCTTGAACTTTGCGACCTTTTGCCACATTTCAGGCTTCAAACATAAAGATATAAAACTGTATTTTTTTGTGAAGAATTAACAACAAGTGGGACACAATCATGAAGTGGAACGACATTTATTGGATATTTCAAACTTTTTTAACAAATCAAAAACTTTAAAATTGGGCGTGCAAAATTATTCAGCCCCCTTAAGTTAATACTTTGTAGCGCCACCTTTTGCTGCGATTACAGCTGTAAGTCGCTTGGGGTATGTCTCTATCAGTTTTGCACATCGAGAGACATTTTTTCCCATTCCTCCTTGCAAAACAGCTTGAGCTCAGTGAGGTTGGATGGAGAGCATTTGTGAACAGCAGTTTTCAGTTCTTTCCACAGATTCTCGATTGGATTCAGGTCTGGACTTTGACTTGGCCATTCTAACACCTGGATATGTTTATTTTTGAACCATTCCATTGTAGATTTTGCTTTATGTTTTGGATCATTGTCTTGTTGGAAGACAAATCTCCGTCCCAGTCTCAGGTCTTTTACAGACTCCATCAGGTTTTCTTCCAGAATGGTCCTGTATTTGGCTCCATCCATCTTCCCATCAATTCTAACCATCTTCCCTGTCCCTGCTGAAGAAAAGCAGGCCCAAACCATGATGCTGCCACCACCATGTTTGACAGTGGGGATGGTGTGGTCAGGGTGATGAGCTGTGTTGCTTTTACGCCAAACATAACGTTTTGCATTGTTGCCAAAAAGTTCAATTTTGGTTTCATCTGACCAGAGCACCTTCTTCCACATGTTTGGTGTGTCTCCCAGGTGGCTTGTGGCAAACTTTAAACAACACTTTTTTATGGATATCTTTAAGAAATGACTTTCTTCTTGCCACTCTTCCATAAAGGCCAGATTTGTGCAATATACGACTGATTGTTGTCCTATGGACAGAGTCTCCCACCTCAGCTGTAGATCTCTGCAGTTCATCCAGAGTGATCATGGGCTTCTTGGCTGCATCTCTGATCAGTCATCTCCTTGTATGAGCTGAAAGTTTAGAGGGACGGCCAGGTCTTGGTAGATTTGCAGTGGTCTGATACTACTTCCATTTCAATATTATCGCTTGCACAGTGCTCCTTGGGATGTTTAAAGCTTGGGAAATCTTTTTGTATCCAAATCCGGCTTTAAACTTCTTCACAACAGTATCTCGGACCTGCCTGGTGTGTTCCTTGTTCTTCATGATGCTCTCTGCGCTTTTAACGGACCTCTGAGACTATCACAGTGCAGGTGCATTTATACGGAGACTTGATTACACACAGGTGGAATGTATTTATCATCATTAGTCATTTAGGTCAACATTGGATCATTCAGAGATCCTCACTGAACTTCTGGAGAGAGTTTGCTGCACTGAAAGTAAAGGGGCTGAATAATTTTGCACGCCCAATTTTTCAGTTTGATTTGTTTAAAAAGTTTGAAATATCCAATAAATGTCGATCCACTTTATGATTGTGTCCCACTTGTTGTTGATTCTTCACACAAAAATACAGTTTTATATCTTTATGTTTGAAGCCTGAAATGTGGCAAAAGGTCGCAAAGTTCAAGGGGGCCGAATACTTTTGCAAGGCACTGTATATATACACACACAAACACTTTTTTGGTTACTACATGATTCCCTATGTGTTATTTCATAGTTTGATGTCTTCACTAATTGTAAAAATAAATCAAAACCCTGGAATGAGTAGGTGTGTCCAAACCTTTCACTGGTACTGTATATAAATAAATGAATCTAATAAATCTAATAGGATTTCTATGACCTTTACACACTGTAGATTCCTTTATTGCCAGAGGGCCTTTTCACACACACACACACACACACACACACACTGTAGATTCCTTTATTGCCAGAGGGCCTTTTCACTCACACACACACACACACACACACACACACACACACACGTTTGGAGGGGTGAAGAAACATCACTTTGAGGCATCATCTCTTTGTTTTCAGAGTGAATAATTTATCGAAGCATCAGCATCACTTTCGCCCACTGTATAATACTAGGATGTTTTTAATATAGATGTCTTCCGACTTGTCTGACAGTCAAAGGCTCTTTTATACCTACAGTTTCTCAGTAAGACACACTCTACCACCAGATATCCATTCTCGGGGTATTGTTTATTAGGGCATGCCATGGAAAACATTTTAAAACATTTTGCAATGTAACATTTAAATTAGTCTTTCTTATTGGAGAAGTCTAGGTAATTCCTGTTTCAGTCTTTTTCTTCCGTTTGATCCCTAATTAACATGACCCAGGGTATCAAGGCACTCAATAGCCCCAACTCATCCACAGAATTCTCTCTTCATGCGGTTTGTCTTAGAACAACTTACCTCAACCAGCATGTAGAGGGAGAGCATGGATACAGAGAAGTTGTACACTAGTAAAACACCCTTGAGTGAGTACGATGGTATGTTCCTAGTGTATTTTGGTCCCAGGTATACTATGAGGAGGTAGACGATGGTGAAGGAGAGGGTGGGGAGGTACGAGTCCAACAGAAGCCATCCTCGTACTCTGGAGTCTCAGGAAAAGAAGGAGAACACAGTGAACGATCGCCGTTTGCCACACCCTAATCTGTTTCACCTGTCTTTGTGCTTGTCTCCACCCCCCTCCAGGTGTCGCCCATCTTCCTCATTATCCCCAGTGTATTTATACCTGTGTTTTCTGTTTGTCTGTTGCCAGTTCGTTTTGTTTCGTCAAGCCTAGCAGCGTTTTGTCCCGTGCTGATGTCTGTCTCTAGTGCCTGTTTTCTAGCTTTCCCGGTTTTTGACCATTCTGCCTGCCCTGACCCTGAGCCTGCCTGCAGTTCTGTACCTTGTCACACCATCCTGGACTACTGACTTCTGCCTGTCGTTTACCTGTCCCCCTTTTTTTTGTAAATTTTGTTACATTGAAACTGTCTGCATCTGGGTCTTCTCCTGAGCCTTGACACCGCTGGTATTGTCATCCAATCACATCTCATTATTACTCCATTGAAACCGTGACTGCTCAACCGGTCATAGGCAAAAAGATCTGATATTAAACTCTATTTGAACTGATTATAAACATATATAGTCTGTTGTTAATATGATTTTTATATGATTAGAGTCCCTTATAGTAGCCTAGTTGAATGGTTTATAACTAAATACAAGATACTGCTATAAAGGATAACAAGACTGTTGACGAATTGTTAACAAACTTCAATATAAATAGAGTCGTGTTTATACATGACCAGAAACGTCCTACACATGATCTATGTACCAGATAATGTACATTCAAATCAGTTTATTGAATTTCACTATGTCCTTGTCTATGAACTTAATGGTTCATAAATTGAATATGAGAAAAATCTATAAAAAATAACAAGACGGACTAATTGTTAATATAAATAAAGTATGTCACCATGTTCGTGAACTAATGGGGCGTGAACAAGCTGCTTTGCAATCTGTCACTGCTTTTATTTTCATAGTTATGGGTGTTGTTTTCCTACTATTGGGGGGGGGGGGGCGCATTTCTTTTCCATAGCAGCTTCGCCTTGACTCTGGCCAATGGATCTTGTGGAGCTGAGTGGAGGCTATGACTATAAACTAATTACCATCACAACTTTCAGGCAGCACTTCTATCGTAACTTTCCTTGAACCTGTTATGTGCAGATAGGTAGTTACATATTACGTCTTTATCAAAAGTAAGTATTCCATAAGTGTATGTATTTACTCCTCTATTAGAGTTATGACATAGGCTATTACACCTTAATTACACAGGTATAAATCCTAATAGGTTTACTTAACAAGGTGATAAGGCACCGCTGTGGAGATTCCTAGTATTCAGAAGGGCCAGTCTGATGACATACAGTTTCCTGGATCTAGACTGCTACTCTCCTGCATGAGGTGAGCCTTGAAGGACTCTGTAATGTCAGTCACACATCAGCTGATGCTACGCTGTAGTCTGAGCAGACTTATTTTTTCAAAAAACATATTTGTAGTTTTTCAACAGCCATATTTGCAGTCTTCCTTGGGAAGTACATACCTCTCGCTCCAAACACGTAGTACAAAAACGTGTTTAACCGCTTGTCCAAACTTTCTAAATGGTTCGGAAAGCAAAAGAAAAATGAAGTCACTTGCAATAATTTTAAGTCAGTTAAGAACACATTCTTATTTTCTATGACGGCCTGGGAACAGTGGGTTAACTGCCTGTTCAGGGGCAGAACGACAGATTTGTACCTTGTCAGCTCGGGGGTTTGAACTTGCAACCTTCCGGTTATTAGTCCAATGCTCTAACCACTAGGCTACGCTGCCGCCCCTAAATGAGTGCGTATGTGCCACCGTGTGTCTGTTTCTATGGCATTTATCAAAATAATGCACATTACATGATAGAACCCATTTTCATGTAAACAGTCTGATTTTAGATGCCATTATGCATTGGATTACAAACGCATCAAGGTCCTCAAATGCATGGGATAAATGCCTAAAAAGTGGTCTATGTCACATTCAATGATGACTCCTGTTCTTTAAGCATCTTTGGGTTTTAGCAAAGCACTATATAAATGCTATGTATTATCAAGCAATGGACAACATGGACTCTAGCCATGCAGGAGAAGGAAGTCCTTCCTTCCTGTCTGACCTCCCACTCCTCTCCTCCGCTCTCCTCTCCTTTCTTCTCCTACCCTCTCCTTCGCTCTCCTCTCCTTACCTTTCATACCCTCTCCTTTCCTCTCCTACCCTCTCCTCCACTCTCCTTACATTTCCTCTCCTACCTTCTCCACTCTCCTTTCCTCTCCTCCACTCTCCTTTCCTCTCCTACCCTCTCCTCCACTCTCCACTCCTTACCTTTCGTCTCCTACCCTCTCCTTACCTTTCCTCTCCTACCCTCTCTTTTCCTCTCCTACCCTCTCCTCTCCTTTCCTCTTCTACCCTCTCCTTTCCTACCCTCTCTCCTATCCTCTCCTTGCCTCTCCTCTGCACTCCTATGCTTTCCTCTACTCCATTCTTGTCTACTCCTCTTTCCTCTGGTCCAGGGAGCTGGCCAGACTAGGCCTACACTCTGGACAAGTGACCTTCAATTATCCATTGATCTATGGCCCCCAGCTCTGACATGAGCATAATCAGGTTAAAACACCTGCTTATTTCCATGAAAACGATCTCCCACGTATAAGTGAAGTGTTATCAGAACAATGCATTCCACCTCCTGTGGAGAGATGACCCAACCGACCAAAGCTGTTATGGGGTGATGGATTTCTGATACAGAGGTGAGGAGTACAACTTGTGGCCTGTCCTCGGCTCTTTGGTGTCACCATATTGACAACTCCTGTCCTGTCCTGTCCTGTCCTGTCCAGCAGCACTTAGTGTCACTTATCTCATTAAACTAAGCTGAGAGGTTAAACTATCCCTTAGGCCTACAGACAGACAGGCAGGCAGGACTGGCCACTTCGATAGAGAGCCATCAATGAGAGTCAGAGCACACCATTCATTTTACTTTCTCCGAATAACCAGATTTCATATTGTTGATAAGCCATAACACAGTTCAGCAAGAACTATTGAGCATTTTGTGAAGAAAACAACTGGGTTATTCAAATAATATATCAATGAGAAATGTCATCTCAGCACCCAGAAACAAATCAGCTGTGCAGTCACGAGGAGATAAGTAACTTTTTCATACATTTTGGTACACATGCCTGTGGTATTGGCCTGAAATACATACCTTGTTGTGAAGTAGGTCTAGGTATGAAACTTTGCCATATGGTGTTCTCTTTTGTTCTCAGATTCTTTACATTGTTACTTGGCTGTCTTGTCTACTCTTTGTCTTTTTTTTTACCTGGCTTAGCTTCTAGCAGGTACTCTAAGCTATAACTACTCAAATTTGGTTCAGATTGTCAGTGTCTCTCCCTACACGAAGTGCAGTGTTTCCGTAAGAATTCCCCCATGGGCATCGACAAGGTAATAGTTAGCCCAATTTTTTTCCTTTGTATTTTTAATCAAGGAATGAAATGGTGGTATGTATTGGTAAGAACCTGAATTGGTGGTCACATCTGAAGGGCCAGGATTTAGGATTAGCTGTGACTGGAAGGACAGGAAGCATTTTAGTGTGCATCTCAGTAGCCCAGAGCAGCTTTGTAATTCCTGATTTCCCAGCTCCTGGCTGACAGCATCTACAGTATGAAGTCACTCTGGCTCTTGTTTAAGGTGTTTAATAACTCATTCAGATGGATTTGGAAGTATTGTTGTGTTTGAACAGGGTTTGTTGTCAATGGTCAACCAGGCCATAACCAACAAAAATGTTGATTCCTTGAAACAATGTAATTGGTTCTTGCTGATAGAAGCACTCAACTAAAAGTGACCAACAAGCAATACATTGCAAGGCATGATTTTAAAAAAAATACTGTATTAAATGTTTTCATCATATCTAGTATTTTATATCTGATAGAAGACTAGTTGACAGTGAGCACACTGCACGGATTAATAGGCTACATGCCTCAGCAAAATACATATGATCTATGCGCCATGCAATAATAGCAGGCTACAACGTACACGTCTTTTAAATCAAATATGAATAGGCTAATTAATATATTTTTTATATGTTCAGCCTTCTACAGTAAACAAAATCAGTGCCAATGTAATAAACATGTAGCTAAGTATTGATTCGAGTTTGCAATTTGCACTTCCTATTACCTGCTTCCCAATTGCCCTGACCCTCTTTCAAGTGAAATGGGAGGTCCACATTCCTTGCTGTGACATTCAACTTTTCAAAGTGTTAAAAAGAGATACTGACTCTAGTTCAAGTCAGACAATACTTCCACCTATTCAACGCACATTTAGACAAGCACAAGAATCCAGAGCAATCAAATCCCTTAACAGTACCCCTTGTTGATGTGAGAGTGTATCTTCCCTAGAATATGTGGGAAGTCTGTGCCAAACATCACTTTACGCCCAAACATTTCCAATAGATGCCGACAGTAGGCTATAGCCTATAGGCTAGTGTGCTTACCATCTCTTTTTGCTGGGTGTAAGAAGACGAGTATTTGGTACAGCGGAGGTCAAATAGCGTTAAGATTGTGAGGCACGTTACCCTGAAGAGAGACAGATAAGCTAAAGGAAACAGAAGGTGCGCTGTTCGGGGTATCTCGGGATCTGCCTTTATAGCTCGCTGTGGCACGCTTCCACAGACCCTACGAAGTATGGCCCATCATATGCCGGTCTGTGGAGCCACGACTGGGCGGTTGGGGGATGCTGAAATGACCGACAGGGACCAATCAAGGCGCACGCCAGCGTGGGCGCGGTTCCAGCAGCGGCGGCAAGGCAATCTAATCATACCTTGGAGGCTGCCGGGGTTGGACATGACGGAACAGAAGGGATGGATGGGACGGCATTGTTTTTGTATTGACGTCGATGATGCTACTGAATCGGGTATTCACGTGTGAGAGAGAACCACTGGATGGATGACACCTGAGCATAGGCTGCGGGCAGGAAAAAGGCAACGTTATTGACCCGACAAAGACAGGACACTTTGCGGGATAAACCTACTATGCTCATTTTCTGCAATGTGGGATGTGAACGGCTGTATCTCCCCTGTAATGCAACTAGTGCATTCAGATGGCCTTATCCAGCAATGTAATATACTATATTTTTCAGTGCATTCAGGCAGCTTAGCGTTCATACCTCCAAATGCATTTCAGACTGTTTTCGACTGCTCGGGGAATATGAAAAATTAATGGAGAAAACATGATGATGATGTGGGCTATTTTTGCAATAGGAATATTTTTTCTAAATTCTCTTACACATTCCATGGCTTAATATCGTCCTTTAGGATTAATTTGAATAGGCAAACTTCCCAAACATGGAATCTTTACCCATGACCAACAAAATGTCCATTGACCAATGAATCGAACTTCAAGGTGTGGTTGTTAATTTGAAAACACTTTGCATAGTGCCAAGTGTTGCCATAAACCCATTCTCAATGCTGTCAATCAGTGTAGTTCTACCCCGACAAGACAATTACCAACGTTTATAATATATTAGCCTAATATGATTGGCATTAGTATATATGTTTAGAGTTTATGATTTATTTATGAAATACAAGACTAAACATAATGGAGAGTGCATAAGAAAATATTTACAAGAAAGTATGTTCCACTAGGGCAGGGCTCTCCAGCCCTGTAGGTTTTTACTCTAAGCCTAATCTACCATACCTGATTCTAATATGTAGCTGGTTGATAAACTGATTCAGGTTATTTACCAATTGGGGTGGAGCGAAAGCCTACAGGGCGGTAGCTCTGCAGGAATAGGGTTGGAGAAACCTGCCCTAGGGCCTATGCACGGAGGTAAGATCTTAATTGGCTGTCAGTTGTTGCTGAAAATGACACTGCACTGCGGGAAATGCAGGTGAGCTTTGTGATTTACATAAATGAACTGAAAACCCGCACTCACACGCTGTTGTATTAACACTATTGCACTGTTCATGTAGTCTACTTTTGGCCGGCTAATAGCCTAACCACCAAAAAAAGCAACATTATGGACTAAACGTTCAAATCCTGTTGGTGTAGGATTATTTTGCTGTGAAAATATAGGTCAAATTAAGATCCTACACCTGTAAATGCTGCAGTGCAGGCTGGGCTGATCATAATGTGTGCGAGCTGATTGTAATGATCTGGGAGGAGTATATGATCTGTAGCTTTGATGGTGCTGCCACCCTGTGGATATGCAGCTGAAGGTCTTGTGGTGGTTACCAGTTGACAGTCACATGCATTGGAAGTGATGTGTTTGGAATGAAACTCAGTTGTCGGTCAACTTAGCCTGGTCCCTGGTCCGTTTGTGCTTTTGTCTACTCCGCTGTCATTGTCAAGCCAAACATGTTAATTGACTACAGCTCAGCATTCAACAACACAGTGCTCTCCAAGCTAATCACTAAGCTAAGGCCCCTGGGACTGAACGCCTCCCTCTGCAACTGGATCCTGGACTTCATGATGGGCCGCTCTCAAGTGGTATGGGTAGGCAACAACACATCCGCCACGCTGACCCTAAACATGGGGCCTCTCAGGGGTGCGTGCCCCCTGTACTCCCTGTTGACCCACGACTGCATGGCAGCGACTCCAACACCATCATTAAGTTTGTTGACAGCACAGCGGTGGTAGGCAGTGTGGTGCCAGGACAAAAACCTTTCCCGCAACGACAACAAGATTAGCAGCCGATCGTGAATTACAGGAAACGGAGGGCCGAGAATGTCTCCATTCACATTGATGGGGCTATAGTGGAGCTTGTCGAGAGCTTCAAGTTCCTTGGTGTCTACATCACTTAGGATCTATCATGGTCCACACACATCAACATAGTCGTGAAGAGGGCATGACATGGCATATTTCCCCTCAAGAGGCTGAAAAGATTTGGCCTGTGCCCTCAGATAGCTGCACCATTGAGAATATTTTGGCTGGGTGCATCACCGCTTGGTATGGCATCTGCTTTGGCATCCAATCATTACTCATTGTGTATTTATTATTAGGTTTTATTATTTTTCCATTAATGTTCTCTGCATTGTTGAAAGGGCCCCCAAGTAAGCATTTCATGTGACAAATACATTTTTATTTTATTTGAGTTGGCAGGAGAGCAGAAACAGACTGGGGCCCAGGCTAATGTAAACCCTCATGAGTAATTCATTTTTGTTTACTTTGGACAATTATTCTCCTCCGTTGCGTTCAATGTGTTGCTTACAAGAAGAAGTGTGCCTTGACATGTAGAAACTAGGCTTGCATGTACAACATTTCTCCACAAGGTGACAACAATGTATCGTTTTAGAGCATGCACCTGTGATGGCCTCACCACAGACACAGAATAGCCATTCCATGGGAATCCCTTTATGACCTTTGTACTGTGACACACCTCACTCTCTGCACTGCACTGGCCCATCCACACAACATAGTTTATTTTCCAAGATATGAGTTATGGTTACCAATCAACAGGACTGTATACTGTCTAGTCATGGAACTGTTTCGATAAGGAAGCTACAGTGCCTTCAGGAGGTATTCATACCCATTGACTTATTCCAAATTTTGTTGTGCTCAAAGGGATATTCAATGTCTGCTTTTTTGTGTGCCCTTCTATGCGAGGCAAGGGAAAACCTCCCTTGTCTTTGTGGTTGAATCTGTGTTTGAAATTCACTGCTTGACTGAGGGACCTTACAGATAATTATATGTGTGGGGTATAAAGATGAGGCAGTCATTAAACAATTGTGCTAAACACTCTTATTGCACACAGAGTGAGTCCATGCAGCTGTGACTTCTTCAGAATTATTTTACTCCTGAACTTAGTTATGCTTACCATAACAAAGGGGTTGAATATTGATTGACTCAAGACATTTTGGTTTTTAATTTTTAATTCATTTGTAAAAAATTTGAAAAACATAATTCCGCTTTAACATGATGACTTATTGTGTGTAGGCCAGTGACAAATCTACATTTCCTCCATTTTGTATTCATGCTGTAACACAACAAAATGTGTGTGATGGCCCCATGGACTCAGATGATTATTCTTTCTGAAGTAACTCAAGATATCTAGAAAGATGACGTTTATTTTTCTTAGTAATATGATATCATCATAGTCTTATAAAACACCCCCGATAAATGTATGGTCTTATGAGGAAAATGAATTGGTGCCAACCTCTCACTTATTTTCTGAGTGCTTAAATTGCATATCCAAAGAGATCAATCCACAGACCGACTGAGTAGAACATCTATTCTCAGAGGTGTGGGTGTCACACCTCTACCAGGCAATACCAATCCCTTTGGCTCCAAGTTGCTCTTCTTATCTGTTCAAGAGTCTACTGCCCTGCATTACACAACTAGTTGCTCACACTGTAAAAAGTCAAGGTAGTACATATGTGGTATCATAATTTGACCTATATTGCCACAGCAAAATAATCCTGCAGCAACAGGATTTTAATATTTAGTCCATAATATTGCTTTATTGGTGGTTAAGTTAATAGCTGGCCAAAATTGTAGGCTACTTTAGGTGCAGGACAATTCTCAGCAACAAAAGTGTGATCAGATTAAGATCCTGCACCTGTAGACAGAACATTCTGGATATCTCCTTTGGGGAAAGTTCACAGACAATTCAGGCAATCAACACCTATCAGTATTTGGTGCTGACACAATGTTTTATTACCCCTGCATTGTACAGTCTACTTCAGCCCTGTGGTATCAAATAGGCTTTATTGGTGAACTGCCCAATAAATGTTGAGATCACCATTCAAGGCTGACAGCCTGTGCTGAGCTGGAACTTTGGTCATTGCTACAGTAGGAATGGTGTAGACCTACACATGAATCTACACTCATACATGTAGTGAGAAGTGCCATTTGAGTTTTCTGGTAACATTTGACTTTAAGCTGACCTGTATAATGCATTGGGATGCTGTTATCTGCATTGTAATACTTGTCATAAGCATGTATGATCCCCATAATGTCTTAAATACCACCTCATAATGTGTTAAATAACATATATTTTCACATTTCTATCTTTGGGCAAGGTACAAATGGAAACTAAACCAGCAACCAGAGAGCTGATGGTAGGACCCTCATCCAAGATAGCCTACCAATCACTGCCATTGTGCCCTTGAGCAAGGCACCCTACACTTTATCCTGAAATATGTGTGTGGTTGGGTATTGTGACAGCAGAATTATATATTTCCATAGAAAAATATGCCGTAAAGTGTGTATATATTCTGTTTTATTATAAATGACCTATTATTTCGGTATATAATAAGATCATATGGGCTCATACAAATAACAAGTAATAAATCATATCTCTTGATAAAGTGTTACCAACATATTTAGGTTAGGCTATTGTAGGAGAGCATTTGAAAACAATTCTAACAACTGAGCTTTTACTTTGTCCTGGCACACGAATAGTTAAAGTCCATGACTACACCAGTAGTGAATTTAACGCTGACGCCTCACACAATGAGGGGGATGCACATACTACTGGCGCCCCTAGAGAGTATTATAATTCGAGAGCCAGTCCTGGGCGCACACTACCTTGCGTATTTTTGGGGTTGTACTTTAGATTTATTTACGGTAAGGTGGACCAGCGGTGGCCACTGTCACAATCAGGTTATCCACCAACTACAGGCTGGCATTGACAGACGGGACAAAATGCAAAATGGCTCACATGGTGACAAGTCCAGGACCGTGATTAGATAACCTCTGCAGTTTGAATTCAACAAGCATCCCAGGACAGGGGAAATGCCACAATGAGTATAGGCGAGCAGGTAGGCCTACCATCTCTCGAGGAATTTTGCGCTTTTCACTTGAAAATTTCCCTTCCATTTTACTAACGGAACAAACCCCACAATGGGACTGTGCTACAGCCTGCGTCTTAGTCTTGACGAATCCAGTGACACCGAGAAACCGGCGGACTGCTCTGTATCGTTACGCTCCAAGGACCTTGACCACGAGGATACAGAGGCATATAATGACATGACACTGCTCCGTGGTTGTTGGTGTCGCAGCGGGGGCCCTAGCAAAGGCAAGCCGAATGCACGAGATGCCGGTAGAGGGGACACGACTAAAGGCGTGCCCATACAGAATGGGGACAATGTTGGAGCTGACCGCAGCCAGCGGCAACATTTGCTGCAGAAGAAGCTCAGCAAACAGAAACAGAAAACCTTGGACAAAAAGTTATCGGAGGAGAAGGAGGTCAAAAAACAGGCGAAGAAAGTCAGTAAACATATTGACCGAACTCTGAAGGAGCAGAAACGGGAATACGAGCAGACGCATCGTCTGCTTTTACTCGGTAGGTGTGTGAGATAGATGGCTGGGGCTAATACATTGACCAGCCCAGGCTATGTTATCCTTCTACAAACCAATGAGATGTATGTCAGGTCATGAATAGGCTATAGGCTAATTTATTTAATCTATACACTATCTTTATCAAAATAAATAAATTAAATGGAATAGGCTATGTCCACCAGGTTCGAGAACCCCTCAACCTTGTATTCCCACGCTATGAAAATTAACTGACAGTGTAATTAACCCTCTACTGCGCACATTTGTTTTTCTGGGAAAATAAATATTCCATCCTATTTTAATTTGATGTATCAAAAGTAATAAAATACTTTTACCCCCCCCCCCCCCCCCACCCAGAATTAGTTGTGTTGCCTCAGGGCAATGATGTGCCATAAGGGTACTAAAAAACAAAGAACATCTTGATATTTTAATATATAAATTCAAATTGGGCATAAACTAGTATTTCACTTCCTCTCAATCCTGATTCTGGGGCCCATTCTTCCTTGCTGCCACTGTAGTCAAGCTCACTGTTCTTACTATCAGAGGATATGAGCGAACTAACTGATTAGGGTCCTATCAACTATATAATGTCCCCGTGTCCACTGCCTGTGAATGTCAGTGGATATGTTGGCAAAAACATTGACCAAGGCCATAATTTTACATCAAATTGCTTTCAAATGGTATTTCATCGAGCATGATATTTCCCTGAAATGTAGCCTAACTGCACAATGTTGCTCTGAATATATATATATATATGTGTGTATGTGTGTGTGTGTGTTCAAAACCTATCAAATATGCTTCTTTAGAGGTTACTACACAACTTGACAATAGGGTTGGAGCGAGCAGTCGCATCCGCACTTCGGTCTGCACTTCGGTCTGCAGGTAGTATAACTTTTCATTACATTTCATTATAGTACAACGGTTTGATTTGTCTAATCTTAGCAATTTCTTCTTAGCTAGCTACATAGCCGTCTTTGTATCAAAGATAATTGCGTAATTATCGTATTTCGTCGTCCTAACGTATCTGCCCAGCAGCTAGCCAGCTAGCTAACGCCCACCGTCTACATAGCTAGCTACATAGCCGTCTCTGTATCAAAGATAATTGTGTAGATAATTGTGTAGTCTAGAGCGATTTTCTAGGTTACCTAGCCAGCTATTGTCGTTCTTTTAACGCAACGTAACGTAATCAACACTGCTAGCTAGCTAGCCAGCTAGCCCCTGAATCAACAACGCAGCCAGCTATTTGTCGTCCTTAACGTAGGAGACACTGCTAGCTAGCCAACAGCTAGCCAACGTCTACCGATTAGAACTCAACAACCCGGTCGCATTCCGCCTCGCTCCACAGGTAGTATCACATTTTCATTTCATTTCATTACAGTACAACGGTTTGATTTGTTTGATCGTAGCTAGCTACATAGCTAGCTACATAGCCGTCTCTGTATCAAAGATAATTGTGTAGTCTAGAGCGATTTTCTAGGTTACCTAGCCAGCTATTGTCGTTCTTTTAACGCAACGTAACGTAATCAACACTGCTAGCTAGCCAGCTAGCCCCCGAATCAACAACGCAGCCACTGCCAGCTAGCCTACAAAGTCAACAACGCAGCCACTGCCAGCTAGCCTACTTCAGCAGTACTGTATCATTTTTAATCATTTTAGTCAATAAGATTCTTGCTACGTAAGCTCAACTTTCTGAACATTCGAGACGTGTAGTCCACTTGTCATTCCAGCCTCTTCTGTAGCCTGTCAACTATGTGTCTGTCTATCCCTGTTCTCTCCTCTCTGCACAGACCATACAAACGCTCCACACCGCGTGGCCGCGGCCACCCTAATCTGGTGGTCCCAGCGCGCATGACCCACGTGGAGTTCCAGGTCTCCGGTAGCCTCTGGAACTGCCGATCTGCGGCCAACAAGGCAGAGTTCATCTCAGCCTATGCCTCCCTCCAGTCCCTCGACTTCTTGGCACTGACGGAAACATGGATCACCACAGATAACACTGCTACTCCTACTGCTCTCTCTTCGTCCGCCCTCGTGTTCTCGCACACCCCGAGAGCTTCTGGTCAGCGGGGTGGTGGCACCTGGATCCTCATCTCTCCCAAGTGGTCATTCTCTCTTTCTCCCCTTACCCATCTGTCTATCGCCTCCTTTGAATTCCATGCTGTCACAGTTACCAGCCCTTTCAAGCTTAACATCCTTATCATTTATCGCCCTCCAGGTTCCCTCGGAGTTCATCAATGAGCTTGATGCCTTGATAAGCTCCTTTCCTGAGGACGGCTCACCTCTCACAGTTCTGGGCGACTTTAACCTCCCCACGTCTACCTTTGACTCATTCCTCTCTGCCTCCTTCTTTCCACTCCTCTCCTCTTTTGACCTCTCCCTCTCACCTTCCCCCCCTACTCACAAGGCAGGCAATACGCTCAACCTCATCTTTACTAGATGCTGTTCTTCCACTAACCTCATTGCAACTCCCCTCCAAGTCTCCGACCACTACCTTGTATCCTTTTCCCTCTCGCTCTCATCCAACACTTCCCACACTGCCCCTACTCGGATGGTATCGCGCCGTCCCAACCTTCGCTCTCTCTCCCCCGCTACTCTCTCCTCTTCCATCCTATCATCTCTTCCCTCTGCTCAAACCTTCTCCAACCTATCTCCTGATTCTGCCTCCTCAACCCTCCTCTCCTCCCTTTCTGCATCCTTTGACTCTCTATGTCCCCTATCCTCCAGGCCGGCTCGGTCCTCCCCTCCCGCTCCGTGGCTCGACGACTCATTGCGAGCTCACAGAACAGGGCTCCGGGCAGCCGAGCGGAAATGGAGGAAAATCTCGCCTCCCTGCGGATCTGGCATCCTTTCACTCCCTCCTCTCTACATTTTCCTCTTCTGTCGCTGCTGCTAAAGCCACTTTCTACCACTCTAAATTCCAAGCATCTGCCTCTAACCCTAGGAAGCTCTTTGCCACCTTCTCCTCCCTCCTGGATCCCCCCCCCCCCTCCTCCCTCTCTGCAGATGACTTCGTCAACCATTTTGAAAAGAAGGTCGACGACATCCGATCCTCGTTTGCTAAGTCAAACGACACCGCTGGTTCTGCTCACACTGCCCTACCCTGTGCTCTGACCTCTTTCTCCCCTCTCTCTCCAGATGAAATCTCGCGTCTTGTGACGGCCGGCCGCCCAACAACCTGCCCGCTTGACCCTATCCCCTCCTCTCTTCTCCAGACCATTTCCGGAGACCTTCTCCCTTACCTCACCTCGCTCATCAACTCATCCCTGACCGCTGGCTACGTCCCTTCCGTCTTCAAGAGAGCGAGAGTTGCACCCCTTCTGAAAAAACCTACACTCGATCCCTCCGATGTCAACAACTACAGACCAGTATCCCTTCTTTCTTTTCTCTCCAAAACCCTTGAACGTGCCGTCCTTGGCCAGCTCTCCCGCTATCTCTCTCAGAATGACCTTCTTGATCCAAATCAGTCAGGTTTCAAGACTAGTCATTCAACTGAGACTGCTCTTCTCTGTATCACGGAGGCGCTCCGCACTGCTAAAGCTAACTCTCTCTCCTCTGCTCTCATCCTTCTAGACCTATCGGCTGCCTTCGATACTGTGAACCATCAGATCCTCCTCTCCACCCTCTCCGAGTTGGGCATCTCGGGCGCGGCCCACGCTTGGATTGCGTCCTACCTGACAGGTCGCTCCTACCAGGTGGCGTGGCGAGAATCCGTCTCCTCACCACGTGCTCTCACCACTGGCGTCCCCCAGGGCTCTGTTCTAGGCCCTCTCCTATTCTCGCTATACACCAAGTCACTTGGCTCTGTCATAACCTCACATGGTCTCTCCTATCATTGCTATGCAGACGACACACAATTAATCTTCTCCTTTCCCCCTTCTGATGACCAGGTGGCGAATCGCATCTCTGCATGTCTGGCAGACATATCAGTGTGGATGACGGATCACCACCTCAAGCTGAACCTCGGCAAGACGGAGCTGCTCTTCCTCCCGGGAAGGACTGCCCGTTCCATGATCTCGCCATCACGGTTGACAACTCCACTGTGTCCTCCTCCCAGAGCGCTAAGAACCTTGGCGTGATCCTGGACAACACCCTGTCGTTCTCAACTAACATCAAGGCGGTGGCCCGTTCCTGTAGGTTCATGCTCTACAACATCCGCAGAGTACGACCCTGCCTCACACAGGAAGCGGCGCAGGTCCTAATCCAGGCACTTGTCATCTCCCGTCTGGATTACTGCAACTCGCTGTTGGCTGGGCTCCCTGCCTGTGCCATTAAACCCCTACAACTCATCCAGAACGCCGCAGCCCGTCTGGTGTTCAACCTTCCAAGTTCTCTCACTTCACCCCGCTCCTCCGCTCTCTCCACTGGCTTCCAGTTGAAGCTCGCATCCGCTACAAGACCATGGTGCTTGCCTACGGAGCTGTGAGGGGAACGGCACCTCAGTACCTCCAGGCTCTGATCAGGCCCTACACCCAAACAAGGGCACTGCGTTCATCCACCTCTGGCCTGCTCGCCTCCCTACCACTGAGGAAGTACAGTTCCCGCTCAGCCCAGTCAAAACTGTTCGCTGCTCTGGCCCCCAATGGTGGAACAAACTCCCTCACGACGCCAGGACAGCGGAGTCAATCACCACCTTCCGGAGACACCTGAAACCCCACCTCTTTAAGGAATACCTAGGATAGGATAAAGTAATCCTTCTCACCCCCCCCCCCCCTTATAAGATTTAGATGCACTATTGTAAAGTGGCTGCTCCACTGGATGTCATAAGGTGAATGCACCAATTTGTAAGTCGCTCTGGATAAGAGCGTCTGCTAAATGACTTAAATGTAAATGTACTTCTCTATTTAAACATGTCAAATAATGAAATGTGTTGTACCCTTCACTCACACCATGCACTAACATCGCTCTGCTTTCCCTGTAAGAAGGTTCCTGCCCCAATCCATACATCATACCAACTTCTGCACCTCATTGGATTGTTTACAGACATGTCATCACATATTGTCATGTATAGGATTTTTTGAATATGGTGGGCGGGTGAGGGGGGGAAAGGGTTTTCTGTTGCCTGAGGGCGATGATGTGCAGTAGAGGGCTAATGCACGGCATACTTCCAACACACGTCATGATGGTCCCTGAGGCCTATGGTCTAGTTCTCCTCTACCAATTAATTCAGCTGTAATATTTCATATATATTTGCATTAATGAATGGACATTTTTCATTAGGCCTGACAATATAGCCTACCAGTGATTAATACAGTCACAGGAGTATGGACAGTAATGCATTGATAACAGAATATTAACTAGGCTACTGGTTCTCATTCCAGGTTGAAGCATTATACGTGCAAAATGTCCTTGAAAATGCACTTGGACTATAGGACAACAGATAAGCGATGGGTTAATCATTATAGCACAATGCCGTACAAGACACACAGAAGATTTTAAAGGGACACTTCACCCCAAACCTTCAAATTATATTTTCAGTTACTAAAGGAAATTCTACCCTAGGCTAATGCATGTATGCTAACATATGTATTCCACATTTTGTTGTGTTACAGCCTGAATTCAAAATTGATTAAATATATTGTTTTCTCTCACCCATCTACACATAGTGCCTCATAATGACAACGTTAAAACATGTTTTTAGACATTTTTTCAAATGTATTGAAAATTAAATACAGATATCTAATTTACATAATTATTCAAACCCCTGTGGCAATACTTTGTAGAAGGACCTTTGGCAGCGATTACAGCTTTCAGTCATCTTGGGTATGTCTATCAGCTTTGCATGTCTGGATTTGGGGATTTTCTCTTATTCTTCCTTGGAGATTTTCTCAAGCTCTGTTAAGTTAGATGGGGAGCAGTTGTGAACAGCAATCTTCAAGTCTTTCTACAGATTTTCAATGGGATTCAAGTCTGGGCTTTAGCTGGGCCACTCAAGGACTTTCACATTCTTGTTCTGAAGCCATTCCAGCATTGATTTGACTCTATGCTTGGGGTCATTGTCCTGTTTGAATGTAAATCTTCACCCCCGTCTAAGGTTGTTTGTTCCCATCAAGGATGTGTGTGTATCTTGCGCCATTCATTGTTTCTTCTATCTTTACCAGTCTCCCAATCCCTGCCACTGAAAAGTATCTCCATAGCATGATGCTGCCACCACCATGCTTCACGGTACGGATGGTGTTAGACAGGTGATGAGCTGTGTCTGGTTTTCTCCAGACAATGCTTTGCATTCATGCAAAGGGGCAACATTTTTGTCTCATCATAAGGCAAAAGATGATGTGGTCCCATGAAGTCCAGATTGGTTTAGTGCTATAGAGACTGTTGTCCTTCTGGTAGATTCTCCCATCTCAGCCAAGGAACTCTGTAGTTTTGCCAGAGAGGTCATTGGGTTCTTGGTTACCTCCATGACCAAGGTTCTTCTTGCCCAGTTGCTCAGTTTGATCGGAAGGCCAGATTCTGGGCAGTTCCATATTATTTCCATTTACCAATGATGGAGACTGTTCTCTTGGAAACTTTCAGCATTCTAGAGATTGGTTTATACCCTTTCCCAGATACACTGAGTGTACAAAACATTAAGTACACCTGTTCTTCCATGACATAGACTGACCAGGTGAATCCAGGTGAAAGCTATGATCCCTTATTGATGTCACCTGTTAAATCAGTGTAGATGACAGGGAAGAGACAGGTTAAATAAGGATTTTTAAGCCTTGAGACAATTGAGACATGGATTGTGTATGTATTCCATTGAGGGCGAATGGGCCAGACAAAATATTTAAGTGCCTTTGAACGGGTTATGGTAGTAGGTGCCGGCACACTGGTTTGAGTGTGTCAAGAACTGCAACACTGCTGGGTTTTCATGCTCAACAGTTTCTCATGTGTATCAAGAATGGTCCACCACCCAAAGGATGTCCAGCAAACAACAGATCAGTAGACAAAAACAGGTAATTGATGAAAGATGACAAAGGAGGCTGACACAAATTGTGCAAAGCAACAGACGGCTACAGTTAGTCAACTGACAGTCCAGTACACCATTGATGCCCAAAGACCCATAAAAGAATGCACAACCCGTCGTGCCTTGACACAAATGGGGTATGGCAGCCAACGACTAAGAGTTCCACTTCTTGCAGAAAAATACAATAAACTGTGGTTATAGTGGGCTAATGATTGAAAACTCTGGACACTGGAGAATTGGAAAAACATTGCCTGGTCTGGTGAATCCTGGTTCCTGCTGTTTCACGCTGATGGGAGAAAACCACATGAGTACATGCATCCACCATGCAGCGTGTCAACATTGAAGGCTTGTGATGGTGTGTTCAAATTGGAGCAACGTTTGAGTGCCACAGTATATCTGAACATCATTACCAATCAGGTGCATCCCATCATGACAGTATCCATTTGCAAATATATATTTATTTCAGCAGAATAATGCCCCCGTGCCACAAGACGAGGATTGTCCAGGAATGGTTCCACAGTCTAATTGAGCGTCTATGGGATGACATGGAACGAGCAATTCGGAGTAGAGATCCACTACCAGCCAACTTCGCACAACTGTGGGAAGAATCGGTGTCAACATGGACCAGCATCCCTGTGGAACGCTTTCGACACCTTGTAGAGTCCATGCCCTGACGAATTGAGGCTGTGCTGAGGGCAAAAGGAGGTACAACTCAATATTAGGAAGGTGCTCCTTATGTTTTTACTGCCAGTGTATATGCCTCATCACAGTTCTATCTCAGAGATCTACAGACAGTTCCTTGGACTTCATGGTATAGTTTCTGTTCTGAAATCAATCAATCAATCAAATGTATTTATAAAGCCCTTTTAATTTTTTTATATTTTTTACATCAGCCGATGTCACAAAGCGCTGTACAGAAACCCAGCCTTAAATGCCAAACAGCTGGCAATGCAGATGAACCTTATGTAGACAGGTGTGTTTCTTTCTAAATCGTGTCCAAAGAATTGAATTAGCCACAGGTTGATTCCAATCAAGTTGTAGCGACATCTTAAGGATGATCAAAGGAAATTGGATGCACCTGTATTTCTGTATTTCATTTTCAATAAATGTGCTAAAATGTCTAAAAATCAGTTTTCACTTTGTCATTATGGGGTATTGTGTGTGTGTGTGTGTGTGTGTGTGTAGCTGGATTAGAAAAACAAAAAATTTGAATTCAGGCTGAACACAACAAAATGTGGAATAAGTCAACGGGTATGAATACTTTCTGAAAGCACTACATGCTATCCTGAAGTTGTGGCTCACAGGCGTGAAGCACACCAATGGCAATATGCAGTCACTAGTCATTTGTTAGTGACAGTTATAGCCTACCTCACATCCCAATTCATCATGAAACCTCTGATATAACATGAGGTCTAACCATGTCATAATGACAGCCCTTAGGATACCTAGCCTAGCCCCAGATCTGTTTGTGATGTCTTGCCTTAGCGGGACAATTATCATATAGCTGTTGCAAGACTGCGGTAACAGATCTGGGACCAGGCTATGTGTAACCGTCACAGTGGTAGTATCTCAGCATTCCAAGAACTAGCTTATCAAAGACCAAGAAGCACACATCAAGAGCTGCTTAACTAGCCATAGCAGTAGGCTAGTGCATGTGACCTGCTAGTGTCCTGGAACATGGCAATCGGTCAGTCAGTCAGTTCCCCTTATGACCTCAGATGGAGTCTGGATTTTAAATTAGGGTAGCAATCTGTATTTACTGTTTTTGAATAAAAAATTAATTGAGAGCTGGCAGTGAATATCAGAAAATACATTGCTGACTAATAAACTCACATGGGCTATTGAGAAATGACCTATACCATGATACTATATATCTGAAGCTTAGTTGGCAGTGCATGGTGCTTGTTATGCCAGGGTTGTGGGTTTAATTTGGGGTGGCAGGGGTGGTTAGAGTGTTGAACTAGTAACCGAAAGGTTGCAAGTTCAAATCCCCGAGGTGACAAGATACAACTCTGTCATTCTGCCCCTGAACAGGCAGGCACTGTTCCTAGGCTGTCATTGAAAATAAGAATTGGTTCTTAACTCAATTGCCTAGTTAAATAAAAAAATCCTTGGACCACCCATATGTAAAATGTATGCTGTAAGTTGCTTTGGATAAAAGCATCTGCTAAATAGTTTATATTATTATATACAGTATATATTATACAGGAAAGTGGCTTCCATCTGGCCATAAAGGCCTGATTGGTGGAGTGACTTTTTCCACACAGACAGTTCCTTGGACTTCATGGTATAGTTTCTGTTCTGAAATCAATCAATCAATCACATTTTTCCACATTTTACAGCCTTACAGAGGCAGGGTAGCCTAGTGGTTAGAGCGATGGACTAGTAACTTAAAGGTTGCAAGTTCAAATCCCCCAGCTGACAAGGTACAAATCTGTTGTTCTGTCCCTGAACAGGCAGTTAACCCACTGTTCCTACACTATCATTGAAAATAAGAATTTGTTCTTAACTGACTTGCCTGGTTAAATAAAAAAATTCTAAAATGTATTAAAAGATTTTTGGGACACACCAGTCTACACACAATACCCCATAATGACAAAGCGAAAACAGGTTTTAGAAATGTTTCCAGATTTATTAAAAATAAACAGCAACACCTTATTTACATAAGTATTCAGACCCTTTGCTATCAGACTCAAAATTGAGCTCCGGTGCATCCTTGAGATGTTTCTACAATTTGATTGGAGTCCAGCTGTGGTAAATGCAATTGATTGGACATGATTTGGAAAGGCACGCACCTGTCTATATAAGGTCCCACATTTGACAGTGCATGTCAGAGCAAAAACCGAGCCATGAGGACAAAGGAATTGTCCGTAGAGCTCCGAGACAGGATTGTGTTGTGGCACAGATCTTGGGGAAGGGTAGCAACATTTTTTGCAGCAATGACGGTCCCCAAGAACACAACGGCATCCATAATTCTTAAATGGAAGCAGTTTGGAACCACCAAGACTCTTCCTAGAGCTGGCCGCCCGGCCAAACTGTGCTATCGGGGGAGAACATCCTTGGTCAGTTAGGTGACCAAGAACCTGATGGTCACTCTGACAGAGCTCCAGAGTTCCTAATGGAGAGATGGTTGTCCTTCTAGAAGTTTCTCCCATCTCTGGAGCACTCCACCAATCAGGCCTTTATGGTAGCATGGCCAGATGGAAGCCACTCCTCAGTAAAAGGCACATGACAGCCCGGTTGGAGTTTGCCAAAAGGCACCTAAAGACTCAGATCATGAGAAACAAGATTCTCTGGTTTGATGAAACCAAGATTTAAATCTTTGGCCTGAATGCCAAGTGTCACGTCTGAAGGAAACCTCAGACCATCCCTATAATGAAGCATAGTGGTGACATCATTGTGTTGTGGGGATGTTTTTCAGCGGCAGGGACTGAGAGACTCGTCAGGATCGAGGGAAAGATGAACAGAGTAAAGTACAGAGAGATCCTTGATGAAAACCTGCTCCAGAGCACTCAGGACCTCAGACTGGGGTGAATGTTCACCTTCCAATAGGACAACGACTCTAAGCACACAGCCAAGACAATGCAGGAGTGGCTTCGGGACAAGTCTCTGAATGTCCTTGAATGACCCAGCCAGAGCCCAAGACTTGAACCCAATCAAACATATCTGGAGAGATGTGGAAATAGCCACTAGACATAGACACTAGAAATAGACACTCCCCATCCAACCTGACAGAGCTTGAGAGGATCTGCAGAGAAGAATGGGAGAAACTCCCCAAATACAGGTGTGCCAAGCTTGTATCATAGCCAACAAGACTCGAGGCTGTAATCGCTGCCAAAGGTGCTTCAACAAAGTACTGCGCAAAGGGTCTGAATGCTTATGTAAATGTAATATTTCAGTTTTTTATTTTTTAATACATTTGCAAAAATGTCTAAACCTTTTTTTGCTTTGTCATTATGAGGTATTGTGTTTAGATTGATGAGGAAAAAAACAAGTTAATACATTTTAGACAGGCTGTAACGTAACAAAATGTGGAAAAAGTCTAGGGGTGAGTACTTTCCGATTGCGTGTGTTTGTACATTTTTATATATATATATATATATTGTAGTTCATTTTGTTATACAGTGCAGGCTGTAGCATTTTATTGCTGGGACTATAAGGACACTAGAAATGACACCATTCCTCTGCTTTTTATGCAGAATGGAAATCGAAGGAAGTTGACAACTTCAGCTGGGTTTATATGACTGGCGCCTAGCAACCATGGGTGTCAGGACGTTAACATATGGAATTTAACGTTGAGAGTGGTCAGAGTTCTTGTGTGGCTCAATTGGCAGAGCATGGCACTTGCAACACCAAGGTTGTAGGTTCGATCCCATGGGGGAACAGTACAAATTTAAATGTATCCACTCACTGTTGTTAGTTGCTCTGGATACATGACCCTTTCCACACTACTGAGCTAACCCAAACAGAGTTGTACTGCGCTAGCCTGGTTACTCATCCACCATATTGCTGGAACTGTGGTGAGAAGGGAAATGTGAAAAGAAAATATCAGATTTGTGGTTTGTCTCGTAATAGTTAGAAAATGGTACAGACATGAGACCTGTTGGTACTCATATCTCTGGGTTGCCTGTGTGCATCTAACCCAATTTCTCACCCCACATGTTCTTTCAGGTAGGGGAACAAGGCCACAAATGCAGCCTCTAGGAAAACTGACTGAAATGTTTAACACTTCATTTGATCCTTTATTTGAACAGCTAGCAATTTTATCCTATGTGGGTGGGTAAGTGACATTAACTGTTAGTGTATGTTACACATTATCTCCCACTCTCTCTCTCTGTCTTTCTCTCACACGCACACATCGCCCTGTCCCCATTCTACTACTCTGAAAAACTCTATGATTGTGTATTTAGGCATTACAGATGTAGGATCTTAATTTGATCACTATTTTGTTGCTGAGATTGCAGGAAATGCAAACTTGTAGTGTATTAGAGGTTTAAAAATCCTTCTAAAGTTAGTCATTTCCACTTTTAAATGTCAGACTTGATTTTGCCATAGTGAAACATTTATCAAATCCTACAAAAATGTCCATGAATTATAATCCACATAATAATTTACAATTCCCGTTGCTGCAGGATTATTTTCCTGCTGTAGCAAACTGGCTCAACTTAAGATCCAACATATGTACCCTTCACTGCATACAGTACACTTGTCCTGGCGGGTATGTATCAAAGTTTTACAAATATTGCTACTTTACCTTGCTACTGCTAGCATACGTTACTGCTGGCATGCAGGTCTGTCTGAAATTATTACGATTAGCCCTATTCTTTCCTTGACTAAGAACTCCAAACTCTCATTTTGTAATGCACGTGTCATTCTTATGATATTGTGTTTATTGAGAGTGGGGTCCATCCTTGTGTCATGATGCCATATATAAACTCAAGTGGGAATAGTCCAAAGTCTGTGCTATTTTTGCTGCCGGCCCATCCCATAAACCCTTCCCCACCTTGCTTTCTCAGTCTCATGACCTGAACATAGCTGCCACGTTTTCAGCTATTGTAATCTTTCATATCTGGGATGACCAATGGCCAATGATAAGAGATTGAGGGGAAAGGCTTGGCCTCAGAGCGCCATAGTGCATGTTCATTGATCATTCATACAATACATTTTCCTTCGTTATTAATATGGAGTTTGAGTTCAAGTGTGGTGTGTGTGTGTGTGTGTGTGGTGGAAGATGTTTGTGAGGCAACAAAGGGAAGAGTAAATGCGTCTGAGTGCAGTTTAACATGTCTGTGCAGTGTAACACGTCTGTCTGCAGTGTAACACGTCTCTGTGCAGTGTAACACGTATGTGTACAGGGTAACACGTCTGTGTGCTTTGTAACACGTCTGTGTGCTTTGTAACACGTCTCTGTGCAGTTTAACACGTCTCTGTGCAGTGTAACACGTCTCTGTGCAGTGTAACATGTCTCTGTCTGCAGTGTAACACGTCTCTGTCTGCAGTGTAACACGTCTCTGTCTGCATTGTAACACGTCTCTGTGCAGTGTAACACGTCTCTGTGCAGTGTAACACGTCTCTGTGCTGTGTAACACGTCTCTGTGCAGTGTAACATGTCTCTGTGCAGTGTAACACGTATGTGTACAAGGTAACACGTCTCTGTGCTGTGTAACACGTCTGTGTGCTGTGTAACACGTCTGTGTGCTGTGTAACACGTCTCTGTGCAGTGTAACACGTATGTGTACAGTGTAACATGTCTGTGTGCTGTGTAACACGTCTGTCTGCAGTGTAACATGTCTATCTGCATGCATGTGTTTTTCTGCACGCTAAGGGGCAGGTTGGCTCTGTTATCATTCCATATCAGAGCTGCAGAGAGAGACGCTCTCTGGGGGGGCTATTTTTAGCCCAGATGGAATCTGGGTTACGGAATTTCAAGATATGGAACAGAGATGCTCTCAAGCAGGTTCAGGTTCCATCCAAATATGCAAATGTTCAGAGATCATTTGGGAAAGATCCTATCCCCTCAAGTAGCTGTGATTTACCTGAATGGATATAGCAGCCATCTTTTGAAAAAGTAACATTAAAGTAATATACATTCAACCTTCTAAGTGAGAAAGTAATCAACAATTGAGAGCTCTTAACAACACCACATTGTCAGGGCTCGGCTAGCTAATCAGTTCCGTGTTTCCCGGCGTCACTTAATTGCAATATTCATTAAGGATAGTTCTGAGCTAAGAACTTGCCATGTGAAAAGGCAAAATATGTCTCCAAACGGTTTTATCTATTGTTCATGCCTTCTCTGTTTGTTTGGTAATAGGACAAATAGCACTGTCATTTTATTTAAATTTTTATCGGCATGTACTGCCGGTCTGGTCATTGGGACAAAAGCCTCCTTCTCACTGCTGACTTCTTCTAACGTCCTTTAATGTTCTTTGACGTCAACGTCCCTAATCAGTTTTCACCCTCAGTCACTAGACCAGTAGAACTGACCTGGGATCCAAAAATGTTCTAAGATCATTTAGTCAGCTATTTAGGCTAATTATCAAGGCTGACAGACATGCACACAGTTAAATGTTATTCTCTGTCTATATATTGAAACGTCTGCTGGTTACACTTAAGTGGAAATCTCAGTCACAAGGGTTACATATAGCTGTCCCTTACAGAAAAACATGTTTTCACATTTTTATTTAGAACAATTCACATGTTTATACATGTAGCTTCATGTTATCACATTTTGCTTTACATGTTGTCACATTGTGATCACATGAAAGTGTGTTTTTGGAACACTGAACATGTGTTCACATGAAATTCATGTGTTGTTCCGTAAGGGGTGCTTATGTCAACTGACTTTACTCGTGACATAAAATAGCACCGAGGTAAGCAAGTTGGCTATCATTAAACCTTGGGATTAGTTCTGTTTGCAAGCTGACAGCAATCCAGCAGACAGATATATTTATGACATCCGTTACATAATTACTATGTCAGTGATATGTAGCCCTTCCTATGAAGGGTTCATGTTAAGGTGACTTAATTCTGGGTGGATGTTTTTGTAAAGTTATGTCTTCCCTGGAAATGGTTTCACTTTCTCAGTCCTGTGCCGCTCTTGTCATACAGACAGTGGTGGTGAACCTACCATTCAACCCACCAACCAGCAGCTATGACCTCATCTTGACCTCATCAGACCTCTCTTACACCTCCCGTTCTCTGGGGAGAAAATGTGCATCCTGTTTTTTTTTTTACTCTCGTTTTCTAAATCGGGCCCCACGTCCTACGGAAACTAGCCCGGGGCTGTCCAGCGGGGTTGAAAGTTCACCCCGAACCAAAACAAATCAAAAGATCACGCACCAGGAATGTGTGACAAAGGACAGTAATATCCCAAATTCACTCATTTGGCCACCAGCCTGCTGACAGACTGCCCTACTATGAAAAAGGAATGATTGTCTTAGATGCACTCTCAACTCAGTTGACCGAAAGCAGTTGCTTTTGCAATTTGCAAGTTTATCTGGTCAATACTAACCTGCAGATCTCCTCGGTCATGTTCAGTAGGGCACACCATAGCAAAGCGTTTTGAAAACCGAAAACAAAAATGACTGTTTGTTATTGGACAAGTCCAGGTAGTCCCTCCCCTTGTCAAGCCGTTTTATTCCATTTAGTGCCTAATGAACATGACCCTGCACTGGGCCTTTGGGAATGCCATGTTATGACTACGGAGAGCTTTTAGAAAGCTAGCTACCATTCCAGGTATCCTCTTAATCTCTAACCTTCTCTGTGTACTCACTGGAAAGAGAAACTAGAATACCAGTTTTCCAGCCTAAGGTATGACCTGAGCTATATACTAACTTATCATACACAAGCTATTTTTATCCAGGCAACAGGGTACAAGGAGGAAGGGTGAAAGTCATACAGTCATAGCTTTCTAGTAAAGGATGCATGTATTCTTGACCATTCCTTTGTTGTACATGCATATTTTCATCAAGCACGCGCACACACACACACACACACACACACACTGAAGTGTATAGTATTAATCTAAACCACAAGAGGGAGACAAATGGCAATGTAAGACGATAGTCAATGGGCTGCTCTACGTTGACACTATAGAGAGAATTCGATAAGATGATGGTGATCATTTCTAGTGACTTTAAAAATATGTTTGTTACTTAACTCCGTGTGCCTAACAGGGAAAGAACTTTGGCTCTGTAGTTCACATAGTTGTGACTGGGAGCGATGCAAACAGGTGACAAAAACCAAAACAAGTGAAAGCAAAGATTGTCTTAACTCCCCATGGCATTGTAGGGAGACATACAGTAAATTACTCATTTCTGAATAGTAGAACGGTAGGTTAGCCTCGTACAAACCATCCTGATCTTGTGAGTTTACATTCTGTAACAGAGCGTAAGCTCATGAGATCAGGATGGTTTGAACGAGGCTAGAGGTAGGTAGAGCCGACACTCTCAACCAACACACAACATTAACAGTTAGTAAGCTCCGCGGGCTAAATTTGCATCCAGAGGAGCCACACACTGGCCAACTCGACCTATAACATCACATTTGCATCTTGTTTTCATATTTTTTTTGTACTGGAAAATCTTTCCATTGTTCTGGAGGCTGCTAATGTTCTAAACAGTGACACACCACGACAGATAACCATCACATATGGCCCCTCAGTTGCCAGTTTGCCTCACACTACTTTTGATATAATCCATGTTTTGATATGTCTGATTTATTTTTTAAATGTTTTGAAATCAATCAGTCGTTCAATTGATGTAATTAATTCTAGTCCTTCCGAGTCTGGTTTGCCACTGAAATGGTCAAACACATCTACCTCACTTACTTTAGATCACAAAGTACTACTTTAGTCATTGTATCTGTCATCTTTGAATTAGTTGACTACATCTTATTGGGGTTTGAAAGGACTTCATTAATGATTCATTTTCCCAACAATGCTTTACTTTGAGGATGGCTTTGATTGGTTGTCAGGGCATGTTCATCCACACTAACCTTAAAATGACCCAGACACCACCTCCATCCTATCATATTGGGAGATTGTCTTTGGCTCTCACTCACTACATGGATATACTCTCCACTGTTGATGGGAGCACTGCCCAGCTGTGCTGCTAGAACATGGATGCTGATATGCAAACACATGAACTCGTTTGCATATATTCCATTGCATTTGCATTGTGACTTTTTTTCTCAAAGCTTGAGGTGATGTTATATTCACACCTTTGGATTCTCTACTAAACTCAGCAAAAAAAGAAACGTCCCTTTTTTAGGACCCTGTCTTTCAAAGATAATTTGTAAAAATCCAAATAACTTCACAGATCTTCATTGTAAATGTTTTAAACACTGTTTCCCATGCTTGTTCAATGAACCATAAACAATTAATGAACATGCACATGTGGAACGGTCATTAAGACACTAACAGCTTACAAACGGTATGCTAATAAGGTCACAGTTATGAACACTTAGGACACTAAAGAGGCCTTTCTACTGACTCTGAAAAACACCAAAAGAAAGATGCCCAGGATCCATGTTCATCTGCGTGAACGTGCCTTAGGCATGATGCAAGGAGGCATGAAGACTGCAGATGTGACCAGGGCAATAAATTGCAATGTCCGTATTGTGAGACACCTAAGACAGTGCTACATGGAGACATTACGAACAGCTGATCGTCCTCGCAGTGGCAGACCATGGGTAACAACATCTGCACAGGATCGGTACATCCGAACATCACACCTGCGGGACAGGTACAGGATGGCAACAACAACTGCCTGAGTTACACCAGGAACGCACAATCCCTCCATCAGTGCTCAGACTGTCCGCGATAGGCTGAGGGAGGCTGGACTGAGGGCTTGTAGGCCTGTTGTAAGGCAGGTCCTCACCAGACATCACCGGCAACAACGTCACCTAGGGGCACAAACCCACCGGCGCTGGACCACAGGACTGGCAAAAAGTGCTCTTCACTGACGAGTCGCGGTTTTGTCTCACCAGGGGTGATGGTCAGATTCGTGTTTATCGTCGAAGGAGTGAGTGTTACACAGAGGCCTGTACTCTGGAGCGGGATCGATTTGGAGGTGGAGGGTCCGTCATGGTCTGGGGCGGTGTGTCACAGCATCATTGTTGTCATTGCAGGTAATCTCAACCCTGTGCGTTACAGGGAAGACATCCACTTCCCTCATGTGGTACCCTTCTTGTAGGCTCATCCTGACATGACCCTCCAGCATGACAATGCCACCAGCCAGACTGCTCGTTCTGTGTATGATTTCCTGCAAGACAGGAATGTCAGTGTTCTGCCAGGGCCAGTGAAGAGCACGGATCTCAATCCCATTGAGCACGTCTGGGACCTGCTGGTTCGGAGAGTGAGGGCTAGGGACATTCCCCCCAGAAATGTCCGGGAACTTGCAGGTGCCTTGGTGGAAGAGTGGGGTAACATCTCACAGCAAGAACGGGCAAATCTGGTGCAGTCCATGAGGAGGAGATGCACTGCAGTACTTAATGCAGCTGGTGGCCACACCAGATACTGACTGTTACTTTTGATTTGGACGCCCCCTTGTTCAGAGACACATGATTCCATTTCTGTTTGTCACATGTCTGTGGAACTTGTTCAGTTCATGTCTCAGTTGTTGAACCTTATGTTCATATTTACACATGTTAAGTTTGCTGAAAATAAAAGTAGTTGACAGTGAGGACGTTTATTTTTTTGCTGAGTTTATTATTGTAGTGTGTCATTTTGTATTGCTACAGATTAAAGAGAACCTACTAGGTTATAGAGTAGGCCAATGTCAAGTTAATAGGCTACTTCAGGAGAAATTTGAATAGCAGCAAACTACAGTGTTATTATTTGGTTTTGTAATATGATCCATATGGTTTGTGTGATTATACGCTGGTGCGCGGCCCCGATTGTCTACGGTCGTGCTCTCTGGTTAACCTCCATTTACCGGTGTTTGCAAGCACCTGTGAAATGATTTACGCGCGCAATGTGGATTGGGAAATGATTTGTGTAGGAAACGTGATTAAAGTGTTTGTCTGGATCAAACATATACCCGTTTTTGGAAACAATTGTACTATATTATTCACCAATTATTTTACACTGAACAGCATATTGAAACGAAACTTTTCGGCGCACATTTTATTAGATAAACGCAGCCTATATTTTTGTTTGTTGTACATGTGAAATTAAGAAATGTTGTTTTAAACTGGGTATTCAAACAGTGGCAAGGTGGCGCGCGCTCTGTGAGGTGTTTCTCTTTCGGTGCAGTGTGACTTCCTGGTGCTACAGAGAGAGGCAGTGCTGAGTTAAAGGGACCGAAACACAAACAGAATTTTAGACCGGAAAAATAGAGAGTGGGAAGCAGGAGCGAGAGAGAAGAGCAGTTGGCTGGCTTCCAGATTCAGCCCCGCTCCACTCTTTGCATATTTATGAAGTCAATGTATCTTTTTGTTCTATTTATGATGCACATATTTATTAGAATCGACTGAATCCACCGGGTTGGGTTTGACAAGGGGTTAAAACGAAATTGTAACGGGGAAGATTTTTTTTCTGAGCGACGGAGAAGTGGCGCACGGATTTTTCGCCCTATTTCTTCTCCTTTTATATTGAAAGTAGGAATTGCATTAGCTGTTATTTTATACTTTCTTTTTACGAGAAGAGCTCAGCGGAAGATGGGGTGTTTGGGCAACAGCAAGACTGAAGATCAACGCATCGATGAAAAGGCACAAAGAGAAGCGAATAAAAAAATCGAGAAACAATTACAAAAGGAAAGACAAGCATATAAAGCCACACATCGACTGCTTTTATTGGGTAAGGTCCAGAAGGTGGATATGATAACGGATAGGTATCATGTATGTTTTCAGATTCGCCCCCAGCCCACATATGTTGACAGGTCTCGCAGGCGAGCGCTGACTGAATCGTCAGATGGATTGTACAATTGGCATGGATTTTAAACACCAGCATATGCGGCACCCAAGTACATTCTTATATTTTAGCGATGGCTCCATTTCCTTATGCTTCATCTGTGTTTTATTTCGAAGGGGCCGGAGAGTCTGGGAAAAGTACGATTGTCAAGCAGATGCGGATTCTGCACGTCAATGGCTTTAATGCGGAGTAAGTACCCGTTATTTCATTTATTTTAAATTATTTACGTGCAAAATTGGACGTATTCCTGTTCTATTTTGATAGTGTTGAGTATTAAAATATATTTTCTTGTTGTCATTTTGATTTGTTTGATGTAGGATAAGAAAAGGACCGAGGGTTGGGTAGACGTTTCTTTGCTCTGTAGCACTGCAGTGTCCATCGGGCCCAATGGTTTAACAACAGCATGGCAACAAGCCTGCTATGTCCAACTGATTTCAAATAGCTGTCACAGTGATAAAGACGACATAGTAGCAGATTTAGGCCTACTTGTGGTCGAGATTATGTGTGTCAAAACACTGACATATACATGTTACGCTTATTTACAGTTGCTATTGCATTATAATGTGGACCGAACAAACAAAATCTCAACTGAATTCATGTGTTTAAAAAAAATCTGTTCTGCGACAGTAATGTGTGCAGTGGTATTTTAAAACGGTGCTAAAACGATGTATCTTTATATGTATGTGTCAATGTATCCCACTGGGCACAGGCGTCAATTCAAGGTCTATTCCACGTTGGCTCAACGTAATTTCATTGAAATGACGTTGGAACAATGTTGATTCAACCAGTGTGTGCCCAGTGGGATCTTTCTATGGTTTATGATATCCTACTATATTCAATCTAGACTTTGGTTACATTGTGCACTGAAATATATGCTTCTGTATAGACTGTAGTGTACTGAATACGTTTTTTAGGAAATGAATGAATGAATGAATGATACCCAATCCTAAACTGTCCTCAATATTTATATCTTTAATAATACATTTGATATTATTTGAGGAAATGGACCAAGTAAATATAGGCTATGCTTAATTTCTGTCCACATTTAGTTCTAAATGAGACTCATCTCGTTGAATATTGTTGTAGCATAGGCTTGCCTAATGTAATAGCTTAAAAAGTAAACTTTCAAATAACATTTTAGCACAAAACATCCTTACTGTTAATTTACAAATAGTGAGTATTACTAAATAGGCTATTAGGCCTATGATGGTTTGCATTAGTGGTGATATGAGACAACTTTTCCTTTCTGTGGGGCAGCATAAAGATTCATTTAATGAATGCAATTATAATTTTTAAGGTATTTAATTCATGTTTAACAGACCCATTTGTATATGTTGTTTCCCCATCCAGAGAAAAGAAACAGAAAGTCCTGGATATTCGGAAAAATGTGAAGGATGCCATTGTGGTAAGTTGATGATGTGCTGAGATTTGTATGATAGAATATGGTCACACCCTATGAGATTTTTTCCTGCAATCCCATTTTACTGATTAGACTGGCTTATCCCACATTTATCCAGCTTAATGTCTAATGTTTTTGTTTTTATCTGCTTTTTAGACGGTAGTTTCGGCGATGAGCACGTTAATACCCCCAGTTCCAATAGGCAACCCATCGAACGAGTCCAGAATTGACTACATCAAAAGTATAGCACCTCTCTCGGACTTCGACTACACAGAGGTAAGGGCGACTGACCGAACACTGTCATTAATGCTTTATAGTCTTTGAAGCTGATTTCTGTCTTTGTCACTCTACAGCCTGTTAGTTATGCCCTGAGAAGCAACTTTAAGGCATTGATCAGGCCTGCTATTGATAGACTATCCAACTGATTGAATTTACTCATTCAGTGGAAACTCTAATACAAACTTTTTCCAAGTTTATTTATAGTCAAGTTGTTCAATGTGGAGTCTAAATGCTGATGCCAAATATACGGTCACCATGAAAAAGTGGTTATGTAGGCCTATACTCCAAGAGCAGTCATCTAAATTAGCCACATTCACTAGTGTCCTTTTTTAACGCTGTAGTCAGACTAGTTTAGTAGGCCTGGTGGATGGACATTTTTGCCAATGGGGAGGAGTCATTTGCTTCAGACAATCAACCACAGCACTATTTGCAATTACTTCCTTGAGGAAACAACGAGAAGCGAGTTATTCAAGTTTGTTCAGAGAAGTGTTCAGATCCTACTCACAAAGGATCAGATTCCAGTCAAAACCACAAACTTCTGAGCCATAAGCTACATGATTTGGTAATTTATAAATGTATGAACCATTGCAGGGTTGAATCATTAAAAAAAAAAGAAGTTGTAAATGCTTTACTAAATTGTGTAATATGTATGACTACCTGAGCTCTGCAACAGGTTCTGCAAATGCCCAGTAGTAGGCTACGGTGGATACCTTGATGTTTTCTTTACTTTGGATTTGAATGAAAGGGCCTCATGTGGGCAAATAGATGACATCACTCCTAGTGTTTGCTTTCAATGATATCTCCCAGCTATGAATTGAATTGTTGTATGAACTTAACAGTACTTTGAATGAGTACCCAAGAAAATAGATAGACCTGTATTTGACTCCCTGGAAATATATGATATTTTAGAAATGTGTAATTTTAGAAGATGCTGTTATCCAGAGCGATGAGGGGTTATGTACATTACTCAAGGGCACATGGAGGGGGTAAAAATCACCTTGTCAGCTCTGGGATTCAAACCAGCAACCTATCAGTTACTGGTCCAATATTCTTAACCACAAGGCTACCTGCCGCCTTATACACAGTATATACCCTATAACGTAGGGCCCAGGGGTTTTGTTTGATCATGTCACATGACCTTGAGCTTACCCTTATCTTTAAAGCTTTTTCATCGAACTGTTCACTATTGCTTTCATTAAAAAAATATGTCGCTCTGGATAAGAGCATCTGCTAAATGTAAATGTTATTTTGTGGTAATTCTCATTTCTGGAAAGGCTTGAAATAAATAACAACGGGTAACATGACATGATTGAACTAAAACAAGAGAGTTACTATTGGCTGTGATATTTGTTGTTACGTCCTCCCATTGGAATGTCCACAAAATAGGACATGTCCAAAAGTTTGCTCCAATCAGTAATCTTGTTTTTTCAGACAGTGAGTAAGGGGAGGCTGGCCCAGTGTGCAATCTGGGCACATCTGTTGGACTAGATAAATACTAATCAACTGTTACATGATGAGTCTGCTTCCTAGAAAAAGCTTTTAGTAACCTAATTTGCCTTTTTTGGAGGAGGGGTGAGTTTGGGGGAGCGCATCGTTAGACATTTAAATTAAAGCGTCCCTTCTTCCTCACAAGGAATTGTTTGATGCCTTCTCTGCGTTCACTGGGTCAAGGCAAGGCAGACAAAGCGTTGGTCTGTTGGTGCCGAGGTGTTACGAAAGAATCCAAACAGTAGTTTCTTTTAGTGTTTTAGATTCCCTGTGTTAGTTCTGAGACGTTGCAGACGACATGAAACGGATGACGAGAGTGTGGTTCTGCTCCAGGTTGTGTTGATGCTGAGTTATCTAATGCTTTTAACTGTGTACTGTACGAGCCCTGATGAAGGCCGTTGTGAATTTGACATTGGCTTGCTAATGATAAGCACTGGTTGTGATTGGCCGACAAACTTGAAATATGGAACTTTCAAAAGTTTATTTGACCCCAAGATGAGGATATTTGTTATTAAGAGCTTACGTTTCCTCAGTTTATTGCATTGTGTCTCAAACATGTCCACGTTGTTCAAGTCAGACATTTTGAGTTGGATCGGATATTTCAACCGAGTGCTTTTGCTTTGGCGTTCAAACTAAAGCTGTTTAGAACGCCATTTCAGTCCTATTCTCTCATGTTGCCCAGTTGTTGGAGGTGTCGGTCCGTCCGTCTGTGTATTTATACTAGTGGAGATGCATACTCTATACTAGTCTGTCAAAACATGGACAGTAGAAACAGTAGATGTTTTGGCTGCAACACACAGGCTTCATTAATTAGGCCTATTATGTAATGGCACATCGATTTCTCTTAGTAAACATGCTGGCTAGAGCCTGAGACAAAGAGAGGCCCTCCCAGCAACCAAACGACTTAATAATTTCCCTCTAAAGCAGGTCTGTGTTTTATGTCTGGCCTCCCATGTCACATGTACGGCCCTGTTTCTGCTGGGACTCAAAACCTCCTTTGTCTACCACAGCAGAGATTCAAAATGCCATTTTTCCTCATCTGATTTTTTTTTTAATTACAAAAATAAATTTCAGCATTGGCCTCTGCTGAAGATTTGACATTTGATGTGATGTCTTTACTTTCATGCTAGGCTATATAGGCCTTTAGGTAAATCATATCATCCAATTAGCTTTTTAATGTTGCTAAAAACAGACTTTAAAAAGAGCAATTGTCCAGTGTTTAAGTTGAGAAATAAATGGGTTTAACCACGTTTTTTCTCATTTAAACCTGAATGAATGAAATTATGCCGTCAACTTCATTCACCATGCCCGCAAGCACGCACTTTCAAAATGGTTCCCTTCAGATTATTAAAACAATAAAATGCAGAGTCTGCATACCATACTCTTTAATCTCTACCCACCCGCATTCGTTGATAATTGAGAATCACAGTAGTCCATTTTTTCATACTGCAATATGAAACCGCAAACAGACGTGTTTATTTTATTCATAGATTGGTCAGTGATTATTTAGGCAAAAAAAGAATATAGCACAATATATGGCCTGTGTTGCTGTGGCCCTGGCTCAAATGATTATTTTGGCAGCAGGTGACATACACCCTTGGTTAAAAACCACTGCTTTAAAGGCCCAATCAACAGTTGAAACAATAATAAAGTGCATCACCCCACATCTGTTTTTTTTTTAAAGCTGAAGGATGGTCCTGGAGAAATGTAATTACTCTCAAATTCATAGATAGCACTATGGACTGACCATCCATGATATCAAACATTGGAGTAGAACAATCTTATACCTTGGGTTCTGACCGGGTGCCGCAGTTGAACTAAGTTCATGAGGAATTTATAAGTTATATATATACCCATTGATTCTTGAAAAATATATAATTAATTTATAAGTTTAAAAATGGATGTAGCAACTACAGATTGCCCCTTCTTTAAATAACGCCTCAGCAGTTGAGCATTTGATTGTGGTTACATAATTGAAGAGCATTAATTTTTTCATCCATTCCAAGATTTCTTGACATGGTGCCAGTAGCGGCTAGACTAGAATAATCGTAGATAGTATTTGGGGCCTGCGACTTGGCTCCAATGCATTCTCGTGTTCAGTTTGCTCTGCTTTTTGCATTTGCCTAAAGTTGACATGTGATTCTTCATTATGCAACATCACGACTACACTTTATCTACTTGTCTGTCTATTCTATTTAGGGGAAATATTGATGGCAGATGCAGATAGCGGAAACTATCAATGATATAAAACGCACGTTAATATCTCCTGTAAATTGCGGAATCTACCAATGAATACATTTATTTGAGACAACTACATAATTGTCAATACAAAACATAGAAATATGGTGAGAGTGTGGTACCCGGCCAGAGGTATGAAACGGTTAAGGAGACGTAAGCTAAGTACACATTGTCCCGTTTGCTGTCTTTCATGGGCCCCTCCATTAAGAGACCGTAAACTGCACACTGCGTTTATTCAGGCTGTGTCACGAGCCTCCCTAAACCCGAGCCCTGAGGAGTGTCTCCTGCTTCTCTACACACACACAAACAGCTTGATCATATTAGGCCTCCTTTGTTAAGCCATCGGAAGAGGAGAGAGAAGCGCCAGTGGGTTTTTAGATTGTCGGCTGGAGGGACGCTCCAGAGTGTAATGGACGACAGGGTTGGAATGGTGAACGGGATTGATACCATACAGTACGATATGGAGTGAACTGCCTCTCTTTAACTTCATTAACCCTACATAGTATACATACAGTATATTGGGCATTGGTCACCACGAACCAGAATAGCTTCAATGCACCTTGGCATATATTCTACAAGTGTCTGGAAGTCTATTGGAGGGATGCAACACCATTGTTCCACGAGAAACTCCATTATTTGGTGTTTTGTTGATGGTGGTTGAAAATGCTGTCTGAGGCACCACTCCAGAATCTCTCATAAGAATTCAATTAATTGGGTTGAGATCTGGTGACTGAGATGGCATATGGTTTACATCGTATTCATACTCATCAAACCATTCAGTGACCACTCCTGCCCTGTGAATAGGGGCATTGTCATCCTATGGGGGCTTAGCCATGGTAGCAAAATAATGGCCTGCCCACTATCATATTACATGACCCTAAGCATGATGTTATTTGCTTAATTAACTCAGAAACAACACCTGTGTGGAAGCACCTGCTTTCAATATACTTTGTATACTCATGTGTTTCCATTATTTTGGGGCAGTTACCTGTAGTATGTGTAAACCGTCAGATCAGTCCTACGTGCTTTAGTAGGCCAATTGAATGGCAAGTTGAAGACCGATATGCTTTAAAATCCAAATAAAATGATCATATGAGAGACAGACCTCTCGTCTTCAGACATGCCTCAGCAATGGCGTTTTGTAAGGCTTGTTGAAGACACTGAATACTACTGTATAATTGTGTGCCCTCTGAACTTTCTGAAACTCGATTAAAAGCGACCATTGCTAATTGTGGATTAATCCTGAAGTGCTGTGTGACATGTTGGTAAAATGTTACCTCATATGGCTTTTTTGGTCTAAGGGGTGTGTATGTCAGGCTAGCATTTCAACACATTGTCACCAACAGATCCATTTCAGTGCTATTCTTCTCTTTGTCTGCCAGTGAAAAATTCATACATCAAGAAGAGTTGGTAACAGGACCAGATGTTCTCTTACTCTCTTCTCTCGTTTTCTCTCTTGGGCTCCCCTTCTCTCGCGCGCTCTCTTGTTTTCTCTCTCTCTCTCTCTCTCTCTCTCGCGCTCCCCTTCTATCGTGCACTCCCCTTCTCTCTAGATCTCTTCCTGTTAATCCTTTGTCTGGGGCTCCTTTGCTCTGGCCTGCATCACCATTTCCTGACGGCAGCCATTTACACCAGATTATTTTAGTGACAGACTGACAGACAGGCAAAAGAGCAGAGAGACGTGTGTGTGTGTGTGTTTGACAGGAAGGGGTGTTTTGAAGTGTAACAGGACGTATCTGAGAGACGCAGGATCATGCCTCGCTGGCGTTTTGACCAGCATTATGTCTCCCCTGACGGTTTTGTCTGAGGGTGTGTGTTGTGTTCGAGAACTATTAGGAGCTAAAAATATCCTCTTCATTTTGTTGATGACTCATCGTAGCTTTATGTGTGACAGGAAAGCTAAACCTGGGGCAAAAAAGCAGGCTCTGTGATAGAGTGGGATTCCTGAGAAATTGCATAATGCATAGCTGTGGGTTGACAAATATATCTAAGAATTCTTTGTCTGATTGTACTCTGAAATTTGGTTTCTGAGCAGAAATTATTTCAAGGGAGTTGTTCTTGGGACTTCTTGTTTTGATGTTGTTTTCATAAAGTTGATGAACCATCTCATTCAAAAAAGGATGGCCATGACTAACAATGTGGAAATTGCAACGTGAGTTTTATGGAACATGCATACAATTGTATTCAACCCTGCATCCATACGCACAAACAACTGAAAAACTTGAACATTTAATTGAGCATTTAGTGACAGCAAACCGTAGCTGACAGGCAGGCTACCAAAAAGGCTTTTTATTTCATTGTAAGTGTGCTCATTACTTGTTACACATGGCTGAGGATGTCGTCTCACCAGAATTTAGATTCGTCTGTGAAAGTTACCATAACATTGTTAAAGTGTTGCAGAAGACACGGCTAGTAACCCCCCCTCTCCCTCCAACCACCCACACACACACTTGTTTTGAATGGAACATCTCCAGTGAAAACAGCCTTCCTGGGTTCTCGGTCAGGTACCAGACCACAGCCACTGCCTGAACCCTGCCTACCCCATCACTTAGCACCCACCTGGACAGAACTGTGGCCCTAAAAATGAACAAACACGCCATAGATTGAGACCCTGCCCTGGGAGCTCAAATGTTGTGGCACTAAAGACAGTGGTATCCTAGCACAATCTCCCTCACTGATCCACTGGAGGGTATACAAGGGGGAGTGTTGATAACTAGGGTAGCGGTGTGGAGGGACTGGAGGAAGCCCCAAAGTAGCCAGGGACGCCATTAGCCAAAGCTCCTTGGCACAGGACTAGCTCTGTTTAACACACTCCTAATTACTCTTTTTGCCATTGCTTCATCGCTAATGAAGGCCTAGGTACAGTAAAGGACATACTGGTTAAATGGGCATCAGGGTTTTGTTAACGTGTTTTTGTGTCACCAGGTGTTCCCCAGGGCTCAGTGTTGGGCCTTGTGAGTTTTGACTGTGGGGACCCACAGTGCCGCTTTAGTAATCCCCAGCCCTGTGATATGCTGCCTGCCACAGGCTACATACGTTCTTTACAGTTCCTTTGTTTTTAGCTCAGGTGTTTTTCTAGCAATTTAAACTGGTGTAAATTTGGATTTCATAAACAGCGTTTAGACAGGCAGCACAATTCTGATATTTTTTCTACTAATTGTTCTTTTGACCAATCAATCGCATTAGATCTTTTCACATCAGATCTTTTTCAGAGCTGATCTGATTGGTCAAAAGATCTTTTTGTGAAAAAAATATCAGAATTGGGCTGCCTGTCTAAACGCACCCCCTCATTTCTACACTCCACAATGCTTGATCATTCACTTGCTATGTCAAAAACAATTTGACAATTTTAGAAACAGATGGGCTGTGTGTTTGTCACTTGGAATTAGCAGTTGTAAAACATTTTAGAGCACCCTCATTGTGCTCCCTGTTTTGGTCCAGTGCAAGTAATAACTCATTAATTTGGGAAAAAACATATAATTTTCCTCAGTCACAAGACAGATAGAACCTGGCTCAGTGTTGCTGTAACATAATAACATGGCACACATTAAAGCAACATCCCTGTATCTTCTGATACAGGCAGCAGAGCATATGAACTGGCTCGGTGTCCTCCCGCTTCTTTCCTCCTCTCCACTTATCAACTTCCTGTTCCCGCGGTAAGATCATCAGCCTTGACTAGGAAACTGCCCTGGCAGACAGACGCACTCTTGCTTTGTGGAGAACGAGAGATCCTGACTCTGCTTTGCATGTGGAGAAAGAGATCCACACTCTGCTTTGTGGAGAGAGCGAGACATCCTGACTCTGCTTTGTGGAGAGAGCGACTCTGCTGGGTCAGTACATCAAAATGTCACCTGGGACTAATGGAGGCAAAGAGGAAGTCAGAGAGGTGCGGTTGTGATCATATACAGAGCTATATTTCAGTGGAGACATTAAACCTGATAAGTGACGCTTAGTAAGTCGTTTTTGGAGCGTTTTTTTATTTATGAAATATCATAGGAACTATGTAGGAATTTTTTCTTGCAATTTGCACATTCCAGTGTGTGGAAGGATGTTTTGTTTTCCCTCTGATGGCAGCTTTGAGGCGTGCGTGTTGAAAACCTTTCTCTACCACCGTATGAAAATAAACTATGACAATATGACTAAATGTCCTCCTACTGTGTTGGGTTTCTGGGGAATGGTTGACACATGGTAGATAGTAGGGATGTCCATCTTTTCCTTTTAAGACCAATCGATACGTTTCTAGATAGATGGGCTCTGATATGATACAGGAACGATACGTTTTATACTGAACAAAAAATATAAACACAACATGTAAATTGTTGGTTTCATGAGCAAGAAATAAAATATCCCAGAAATGTTCCATAAGCACAAAAAGCTTATTTCTCTCAAATGTTGTGCACAAATGTGTTCACATCCCTGTAAGTGAGCATTTCCATCCACCTGATGTGTGTGGCATATCAAGAAGCTGATTAAACAGCATGATCATTACACAGGTGCACCTTGTGCTGGGGGACAATAAAAGGCCACTCTAAAATGTGTTACACAACACAATGCTACAGATGCCTCAAGTTTTGAGGGAGCGCACAATTGGCATGGTGACTGCAGGAATGTCCACCAGAGCTGTTGCCAGAGAATTGAATGTTAATTTCTCTACCAATGTATTTTTAGAGAATTTGACAGTATGTCCAGCCGGCATCACAACCACAGACAACGTGTAACCATTCCAGCCATGACATCCACATATGGGAAAAAGTATATTTGATTGGCCTGGCCTGGCTCCCACCCATGGCTGCGCCCCTGCCCAGTTATGTCAAATCCACAAATTAGGGCCTAATACATGTTATTTAAATTGACTGATTTCCTTATAGTAACTGTAACTCAGTAAAATCTTTATGGTTGCATTTATATTTTGTGCAATTCGTTTTGATTAGAGAACGAATCGATGCGATATGATTCGATGCACTAACATTTGTTGCATAAACACATTTTCCATTGTACATTAACATCTGCTTCTGATGGAGCTCATGAGCTAGGCCTCTCTGAGCTGTGTGTGTGTGTGTGTGTGTCTGTGTCTATGAATTGGGAAAACAATGTCTATGTACTAAGTAGGCAACTGATCTGAGCTATAAGGTAGACTAGGGATCTACCAACCCACTACCAATCAGATTAGGGGGGGGGGCAATGTTTTTCTTGTCCCCCCCCTACTTTGGTTCTGAAATCACCATCACCACTATATGTAAATATTTGTTTACAAATTAGCTATGACATATGAATATATATATAGCACACCCCCATCTCAAAATCTAATTGTTTTGACTGTTTGGAAGTTTTAATGAAGTGATCTTCTCTCCCTTCGGCCATGCAGTGTGCCCTTGCAAAAGTGATCGTGTTCCCCATTATGAAATTATAAGCTTTACCTTGTACAGTATATCTAAAAAAATAGCATATACACTGATTTGTTTAAAGCAAAACTACCAAAACTATTGCCTATGGTAAACCTGAACAATCCAAATCAAATATATTGTAAGTCCTGATCAGCAGGTATAGCCAGATGAGTTGTCTCCGATAGCTTACTTTTAATTACGGTAAAATATCATTTTCAACGGCACATAGATAATAATAACCTAGCAAATAATATAGGTTGTCACTCAACTAATAAAGCCTAATATCACACAAGCCATTTTGGGGTGCAACACAGATGTGCAAGATCAGGAACAGGCCGCCTATCTTGCACTGTTCAGCCTGCGAAGCTGGGCACAGTGCGCAGTTTGACTAGGCTACTGAATAGTGAAAATTGCTTTGGGTTGTTCAGCATGCAGAATTACTTGTAGATTAATGACTATCAACAGATACATGCAGTTCGACACTAAAGGAGAGAAAGCATCAGTTGTCACAACATAAGATTGAAAAAACAACAACAATTGGACGATAGAAAGAATGTAATATGAGAAAAAAATCAAGTGAATTGCATGCTACATTTGGATCGGTTTGGGGGCTGCGGACCGGTGCACTTGTAACTTTAAATATTTGAATTGGGAAAATAATGTTATATCCCTAGTAGATAGCAGATACATGGTCGATACTGCACAGTGGTTCAGTACAGACTGTTTAGCAGAATCGTGAACAAGGCTGGATCAAACTTTGCTCAAGTCCTTGTTGCATCGGTGTCAGCGACTTTAGCAGGCCTTGACATCAGCACTTGTCTGGGTCAATTAAAACAAATTGTTGGACAAGCTTATTTATTTATATATATATATATATATATATATACATACAATAAGAAAAATAATAACGAGACATTGGATCACCTGCCGTAGGCTACATATTATACATTACGTGTGAAACATTATGTGAGGATTATATATAGATTCAATCAATGAGATGTGGGGGGAGATTCTCCATATAGTCAATAAAAGGTTGCCAAATTCTGTAAAATGTCTTTAACTTATTCCTCAAGCAGTAAGTGATTTTCTCCAAAGGGATACAACTGTTAACTTCCGATAGCCACATTGCAACTGGCAGGGAGGAATCCAATTTCCATTTCAAGGCAATACATTTCTTGGCAATCGCTAGCAATATTTCTGTTCGCTTTATAGTATGGCTTTGCCTAAGATTGGTGTTAGTAAAGTTGCCCAGTAGACAGACCTCCGGGTCTAAAGGGAATGCAACCCCGTGAATTGAGGATATGGTATCGCATACCCCCTGCCAGAAACCGTGTAGTTTTGAACACTGCCAAGTGGAATGGAGGAATGTTCCTTCATCTGAGCCACATCTAAAACATAGGGAGGAGATATCTGGGTTGAACTTGTGCAGTCTAGATGGGGTGCTATAGAGCTGATGGAGGAAATTAAACTGGATCAGTCTGTATCTGGAGTTCAATGTGGATGTAACACCATCCCTGCATAGGTCACTCCATAGATCCTCATCAAGATCAATACCCAGATCTTTTTCCCATCTAAGTCGGGGTTTATCTAGCCCAGGCAGTGTTAGTCCTGACATAAGAGCATCGTATACACAGGAAATGGTCTTGAACAGTGGTTGGTCTGCGTGGCAGAGTTGTTCAATAGGTGACATCTTAGGTAGGTTCCATTGTCCCTTGAGAGTCACCCTTTGTAGTTGTAGGTAGCTAAAGAAGCTAAAGAAGTCCCTGTTAGGCAAGTGGTATTTCTGTTTCAGCTGATCAAAAGACATAAGAACTCCCTCCTCGTAACAATGTTCCAGAAGAGTGATCCACTTTTCAGACCATGGTCTAAAGTTACTATTCTGGAAAAACATAGGAATCAATCTATTGTTCCATAAAGGGGTTTTAGGGGAAAGGAATCCCCCTCGTCCGAACAGCTCAGGTAGTTTGCACCATGCCAGGACAGAATGTATGATTAACTAGTTGCTCCTACCCTCTACTTTTTTGAACATTTTGTTAAAAATCGCGCAACATTTCAGCGCCCTGCTACTCATGCCAGGAATATAGTACGTTCATATGGTTAGAATGTGTGGATAGGAAACCCTCGGACGTTTTTAAAACTGGTTAAATCACGACTGTGGCTATAACATAACGTGCGTTACATCGGAAAGCGCAGGAAAACCTGATCACAGAAAATGGAAATAAATATCCTTGCGCCACTTCCAGCAATTGTTAACAGTGAGCCGAATTAGATAAGACCGAGCATTCAACTCCCACAGCATCCCCATGTTGTCTAGAGTCTTGTGAATTGAATCATCTTTGATTCTTGGTTGAACCGAAACAGGGGCACCACTTACCTCCGGTCTCCGCCCAGATCATTCCGGAAGAGCTCTCTCGTGAAATTTTTTCCAAGACGACAGCTAATGATTTTTACATCGCCTACGGATGATTTTTATCGCTTATTAACGTTTACTAATACCTAAAGTAGCATTACAAACGTATTTCGAAGTGTTTTGTGAAAGTTTATCGTCTACTTTTTGAATTTAAAAAAATGACGTTACGTTGTGAAATCGCTGTTTTTTTCGTTTATCACACAGTCTACATATAACGATATCTTGGCTTTATATGGCCCGATTTAATCAAAATAAAGACCCAATAGTGTTTATGGGACATCTAGGAGTGCCAACAAAGAAGATGGTGAAAGGTAATGACTGTTTTCTATTTTATTGTGCGGTTTGTGTAACGCCGAAATGCTAATTATTTTGTTTACGTCCCCTGCTGTGCTTTTGTGTTGTAGTGTATTGGTGCATGCTATCAGATAATAGCTTCTCATGCTGTCGCCGAAAAGCATTTTAAAAATCTGACTTGTTGCCTGGATTCACAACGAGTGTAGCTTTAATTTGATACCCTGCATGTGTATTTTAATGAACTTTTGAGTTTTAACTAATACTATTAGCATTTAGCGTAGCGCATTTGCATTTCCAGAGCTCTAGTTGGGACGCAAGCGTCCCAAGTAGAAGCAAGAGGTTAAAGGGTTGTCTGTGATGGCATTTATAGATTTTCTGTCCCATTTGTAAAACAATTCTGCCCCAGTGTCATCATTTACCTCAAGCTTTTCAATGTTCAACCATGAGGGAGAGGGACCATTGTCAAACCTCTGAGCCAGAAACCTAGACTGTGCAGCCCAGTAGTACATTCTAAAATTGGGGAGGTTTAAGCCCCCTTGACTGTAATCAAGGGTCAGTTTATCCAGGCCAACCCTAGGGGTTTTGCCGTGCCAGATAAACCGTCTGGTCAGCTTGTCGAGAGAGGAAAAAAATGCTGCGGGAACAGGGATAGGGAGAGATTGAAACAGATATAGAAACCTGGGCAGGACATTCATTTTAATTACATTGATTCTACCCAGTAGAGTGAGAGGTAAGTCCATCCATTTACAAAGGTCACCCTCCACCTTTTGCAACAAACTGGCCAGATTGAGTTTATAGAGTTTGTTCAGATTACCATCCACAATTATGCCCAAATATGTGAAGCCCATAGGCGCTAAAAGGAAACTTGTGCTTGATGGTATGATGGTCAAAGACAGACAACGGTAAGATTTCGCTTTTATCAAAATTGACCTTATAGCAGATTATATATTTAAATTGTCTGAATGGACAAGTAAAAAAAAACACATCACAATATCAAAAATGTGGCTACCCCGGTCAGAATCGGATCAAAGTGCGACGTGTTCAAATCAAATTCTATTAGTCACATGCGCCAAATACAACAGGTGTAATGCTTACTTACGAGCCCCTAACGAACAATGCAGTTTCAAAAAATTACGGATAAGAATAAGAGATAAAAGTAACAAGTAATTAAAGAGCAGCAGTACAATAGTGAGACTATATACAGGGGGGTACCGATACAGTGTCAATGTGCGGGGGCACTGGTTAGTTGAGGTGCGGGGGGGCACTGCAAATAGTCTGGGGAGCTATTTGACTAGATGTTCAGGAGTCTTATGGCTTGGAGGTAGAAGCTGTTAAGAAGCCTCTTGGACCTAGTCTTGGCGCTCCGGTACCCGCTTGCCGTGCGGTAGTAGAGAGAACAGACGTAACTCGTCGATTTTATTCTCCAAAGATTGCACGTTTGCTAGCGGATTGCAGGGAAGTGGGGGTTTATTCAATCGCCTATGAATTCTCAAATAGCAGCCTGACCTGTGGCCCCTCTTTCTCTGCCTCCTCTTCACACAGATCACGGGGATCGGGGCCTGTTCCCGAGGAAGCAGTTTACCCTTCGTCAGAGTCGTGAAAGGAAAAAAAATATTCTCTAGTATGTGCTGAGTAATCGCAGTCCTGATGTCTAGAAGTTATTTTCGGTCATAAGAGACGGACGGTAGTGGCAACATTATGCACGAAATAAGTAAAAAATAAACTGCAAATAAACAAACAAAAAACAATCGGCTGGGGGCACGTAAAACCTCTACATTCTCCAGCGCCATTTGTCCTCCCAATCTTTGCAGAGCGCATCGCTGTAACATTTATTGTAGGCCTTCATTGACAGGCACGAGCAGTCTTTCAATCATGAAGTCGTGACTAGAGGTCAACAGATTTGGATTTTTCAACGCCGATACCGATTTATTGGAGGACCAAAAAAAGCCGATACAGATTAATCTGCCTTATTTATTTATTTATTTGTAATAATGGCAATTACAACAATACTGAATGAACACTTATTTTAACTTAATATAATACATCAATAAAATCAATTTAGCCTCAAATAAATAATGAAACATGTTCAATTTGGTTTAAATAATGCAAAAACAAAATGTTGGAGAAGAAAGTAAATGTGCAATATGTGTCATGTAAAAAAGCTAACGTTTAAGTTCCTTGCTCAGAACATATGAAAGCTGGTGGTTCCTTTTTACCTGAGTCTTCAATATTCCCAGGTAAGAAGTTTTAGGTTGTAGTTATTATAGGAATTATAGGACTATTTCTCTCTACCATTTGTATTTCATTAACCTTTGACTATTGGATGTTCTTATAGGCACTATAGCATTGCCAGTGTAACAGTATAGCTTCCGTCCCTCTCCTCGCTCCTACCTGGGCTCGAACCAGAAACACAACGACAACAGCCACCCTCGAAGCAGCATTACCCATGCAGAGCAAGGGAAACAACCACTCCAAGTCTGAGTGAGTGACGTTTGAAACACTATTAGCGCGCACCCCGCTGACTAGCTAGCCATTTCACATCGGTTACACCAGCCTAATCTCGGGAGTTGATAGGCTTGAAGTCATAAACAGCTCAATGCTTGAAGTCATAAACAGCTGCTGGCAAACGCACGAAAGTGCTGTTTGAATGAATGCTTACGAGCCTGCTGGTGCCTACCATCGCTCAGTCAGACTGCGCTATCAAATATCAAATCATAGATTTAATTATAAAATAATGACACACAGAAATACTAGCCTTGGGTCATTAATATAGTCGAATCCGGAAACTATCATCTCGAAAACAAAACCTTTATTCTTTCAGTGAAATACGGAACCGTTCCGTATTTTATCTAACGGGTGGCATCCATAAGTCTAAATATTCCTGTTACATTGCACAACCTTCAATGTTATGTCATAACTACGTAACATTCTGGCAAATTAGGCAGCCCAAACTGTTGCATATACACTGACTCTACGTGCAATGAACACAAGAGAAGTGACACAATTTCACCTGGTGACCTGGATTTCTTTTATTTTTAGGTTTAAAAATATATACTTCTGTGTATTGATTTTAAGAAAGGCATTGATGTTCATGGTTAGGTACACATTGGAGCAACGATACGCACCGCATTGATTATATGCAATGCAGGACACACTAGATAAACTAGTAATATCATCAACCATGTGTAGTTAACTAGTGATTATGATTGATTGTTTTTTTATAAGATAAGTTTAATGCTAGCTAGCAACTTACCTTGGCTTACTGCATTCGCATAACAGGCAGTCTCCTCGGAGTGCAATGTAATCAGGTGGTTAGAGCGTTGGACTAGTTAACTGTAAGTTTGCAAGATTGAATCCCCCGAGCTGACAAGGTAAAAAATCTGTAGTTCTGCCCCTGAACGAGGCAGTTAACCCACCGTTCCTAGGCCGTCATTGAAAATAAGAATGTGTTCTTAACTGACTTGCCTAGTTAAATAAAGTTTAAATAAAGATTAAATAAAGGTGTAAAAAATTGTTTTTTTTTAAATCGGCCAAATCGGTGTCCAAAAATACAGATTTCCGATTGTTATGAAAACTTGACGTGTGCACATTTGTTGATTTTCATTGCTAGTTAGTGAGTTATTTACCCAGTTATAACACATTTTAGGTCAGCAATGAAAATCCTTGAAAAGTCATGGTGTTGGCATCAACTGCGTACGTGCCAGTGTGCTGTTGCCTGGGAGGGGGAGAGAGTTGATGAAACCAATGCTTCATACTCCGGTTGTAAAACCGTCTCTCAAAATTGGGTGTTGAGAAGTAATGTCACCATTTTAGCAAACTTTTGGGGTTATTGGGACAAGTGAGCTTGTTGGGACAAGTGACTTTCGAAAGTGATAAATCGGTCCTAACTTGTTTGATGGACAAGTAGATAAAAAAGTTGATGTCAAGCACTGTTTAGCATTTGAGTTTGTTTTGAGTGTCTGTTGCCATTTGTTTGCCTGTGTTGTGGTTATTATGTGATGACCCCACCGGGGGACTAATTATTTTATACCCATCTCTCGACTCTCTCTAAGGAACGAGCCTCTGTTTCTCAGAACCTCCCTCTCCTCTGTTCGTCTTCCTGCCTCCAATCATCCCTCCCTTCTCCCTCCCTCCCTCTTTCCTATTGGTATACTTCTGAGGCAGAAGACAGCGAACAGTGTGTTTGTGTTGTCCAAAAAAGCGTTTTGGATTTTAGCGCTGGTTTGTCCCTAAAAGTTCAGCATTTTATTGTCTTGTCTTTCTCTGTTTGGATATTAAAAGTTCATCTTTATACAGTATGTCTCTCTGGCTCTCTAAAAGCCACCGGTATCATGTGAGATTAGCCCTGTCCTCATATGATACAAGTTTCCTTCCCAACCTCCTCCACCACACACCTTCTGTCCTTACAAACCACAGACTGCTCCTCCACTCACTAGCCCCTCATTGAATTGGTAATTATGGGGATGCTCTTTCTCCGCGAGCGGTATCGTTTTTACCCCCCTTTTTCTTGTTTTTGTGTTCACGCTGTGAATGGATCAGACGTTTTCCACCATAGTTTGATTTATTTCATCCCTTACGACCAATCTTTTCACTTTTCACGTGGTGCAACACGTGAATAATATATGATGGAAGACAATTGTGATCATCTAACCTGCTGCTACAGAGGGCACTTACATGAAATGTACTTTAATCTATCATGCAAATATACATGGAACTCAAAAGTGACGATAAGTTGGCTCTCTTGTCTTAAACAAAATCCCCTGTTGAAGACACTCTGCTTTGACAACAGGTTTCTCCCTGGGCTGTCACGTGTCTCTCCTCCTCCTAACCCTCTGTTCTTCACTCTTATTTTAATTTGTGGAAAAACAGGAGTTCTTCGAACATGCCAAGCAGCTCTGGGACGATGAAGGCGTGAAGGCGTGCTTCGAGCGCTCCAACGAGTACCAGCTCATCGACTGCGCACAGTAGTGAGTAACCCCCCCCATCCCTCATGCCCTCCCTTTCTCCCATCTCATCCTTCTTTCTCCATCCATCCCTCGTTGCCTCTTTCATCCTCCATCCCAATCATTCTCCCCCCGTCCTCATCCTATCTCCCCTCTCTCTTGTCCCTGTGGACTCCCCATCTCTCCACTGACATTGCATGTAAACTATTACAATTTTATCAACCAGGAAATGGAGAAGTGATTTCTACATAGTGCAACTTCAATTAAGCCTGTCCGGTTGTGTTACGGGTGAGAATATCCATTGTGTGTGTGTGTGTGTGCATGAGTGTTACTCAAGAATCCTCTTTAATGAAAGCTGGGTCCTTACAGATGTAGTAACTTAATTTGAGCTAGTTTTCTTCAGCAGGAAAATAATCCTGCAGCAACAGGAAATGTGGATTATAATTGATGGATCTTTTTGTAGGAGTTGATACATATTTAGTAAGGGAAAGTTCTCAACGTTGATCCAATTAAGATCATACAGCTGTAGAAGAGTTCTGTGGTTTCCATCCACTCACAGCGCTGGTTGTTTTCTCAGCCAATGACATGTCTCCATTGACTCTCCTCATGTGTCCTGGACCCTCACTGCATTTTGATTTGGCCTTTTAGACCTCACATAAGCACCCAAGTCCTCAGATGTGCTCCTTAGAGATTTAATGGAGATCGATGTTTTAGGCATTTGTGTGTGTGTGTATGAGCGCGTGTGTGTATGCAGTACCAGTCAAAAGTTTGGACACACTTACTCATTTCAGGGTTTTTCTTTATTTGACTATTTTCTACATTGTAGAATAAGACATCAAAACTATGAAATAACACATATGGAATCATGTAGTAAACAAATCAAAATGGATTTTATTTGAGATTCTTCAAAGTAGCCACCCTTTGCCTTGATGACAGCTTTGCACACTCTTGGCATTCTCTCAACCAGCTTCATGAGGTAGTCACCTGGAATGCATTTCAATTAACAGGTGTGCCTTAAGTTAATTAGTGGGATTTATTTCCTTCTCAATACTTTTGATCCAATCAGTTGTGTTGTGATAAGATGGCCCTATTTGGTAAAAGACCAAGTCCATATTATGACAAAAACAGTTCAAATAAGTAAAGAGAAACAACAGTCCATCATTACTTTGACTGACCTTCATGTCTTAATCTGGAACATTTCAAGAACTTTGAAAGTTTCTACAAGTGCAGTCACATAAACCATCAAGCGCTATGATGAAACTGGTTCTCATGAGGACCGCCACAGGAAAGGAAGACCCAGAGTTACCTCTGCTGCAGAAGATACGTTCATTAGAGTTACCAGCCTCAGAAATTGCAGCCCAAATAAATGCTCCACAGAGTTGAAGTAGCAGACACATCACAACATCAACTGTTCAGAGGAGACTGCATGAATCCGGCCTCATGGTCGAATTGCTGCAAAGAAACCACTACAGCATTCTGCAGCGATATGCCATTCCATCTGGTTTGCGCTTAGTGGAACTATCATTTGTTTTTCAACAGGACAATGCCCCAACACACACGGCCATGCTGTGTAAGGGCTATTTGACCAAGAATGAGAGTGATGGAGTGCTGCATCAGATGACCTGGCCTTCACAATCACCCGACCTCAACCCAATTGAGATGGTTTGGGATGAGTTGGACTGCAGAGTGAAGGAAAAGCAGCCAACAAGTGCTCAGCATGTGTGGGAACTCCTTCAGGACTGTTGGAAAAGCATTCTATGTGAAGCTGGTTGAGAGAATGCCAAGAGTGTGCAAAGCTATCATCAAGGCAAAGGGTGGCTACTTTTGAATAATGAAAATATAAAATATCTTTTGAAATTTTTTTGGGTTACTACATGATTCCATATGTGTTATTCCATAGTTTTGATGTCTTCACTATTATTCTACAATGTAGAAAATATTAACAATAAAGAAGCCCTTGAATGAGTAGGTGTGTCCAAACATTTGACTGGTACTATATGTGTATACACTTTTTTTGTGTGCACTTCGCAGAACACGACCCCTTATTTGGTCTTTATTTGACCCTCATTAATAACCATACCATTTCCATAGGCGATGGTACAGCCCATTATGCAACATACATATTATGCAACATACATGTTGTTGTCGATGATTTGCTTGAATGAGAAGCACTCCTTTGGTGGTAAGCCACTTGGCTTACCGCGGTCTAGTCTCTGTTTGTGCTCCCCTCTTTGCTGTGAAGCAGTGTATTCTACCCCTGGCAAATACTGTGACTGTGAAATACAAACAAGTTGTCCTCCTTCTAATCTCCAGTCATTCTGTACATGGCAGCGGGTTGTGTCGAGTGGAGTGAAATATGTGACGTCAGACCCCCTTGTTGTTCCTCTCCCAGGAAGTCACCCATTATGCTGAGGCTTACTGAAGGCAGACACACACCCATCTGAGTGTTTGCTCTGGCTGAGTGTGTGTGTGAGTGTCTGTGTGTGTGCACGCACATATCGCTCAATGCCATGACGCACAGTAGCTCCACTGTATCCATGTTCAACTGCTCACCGGCTATCTCGTTTCCATTGACACCCATTGGGCTAGGAGGAGGAAACTGCCATCTGTGAGGGCCCATAACTGATGGTTAGCGCTAAGTTAGCACAAGCTGGCATTTCAACTTCCTGTTCCTGTCCATTTAGCCGTAGCTAGCATGATAGCGTGTTTCTTCTAGTCCGCTCACTTTGTTTAGCTTTAAAGGTAGATTTAGCAATATCACATCATTATAGTCAAATCTGACAAGACTGCCACTATTTTCTGTTTTAAAATCTGTTGTTGATGACTGTAAGCAAGAAGTCGCCCTTCTGTTATGATTATGTCATATTGCTGAGTCTAAGTTGTGATGGACCAGTGGTAGCTGGTTCAGAACACATATTGTATCTAGGCAGCCAGCATAGCCTACCCTCTTCTCTGTGCTGCATTTAGCCTGTGTAGTATCCAGGATGGCTCCATGGTGCTATTCTTAAGTCCTCCAATGACCTATGTAAAGCAATGGAAAATGCTCAGTAGTCAGTGTCCAGTAGCAGCCGCTTTTCAACTTAGCTTTTTCAGTTAGCCGCTGCTATCTCTCAACCCCAATTTAAACTCTAAATGATTATGGGCAGATAGGCAAGTCGGCAGATCCAAGTGCTTGTGTCAAAGAGGAGGCCCATATTGACATTCCACAATCCTATAAGCCAATCAATACCGACTGTACATTGTACATTTAGACTGTACATAGTGCATCTAGGGTTTTTTTGGGAGGTGGGGGAGATCCGTTTTCTGTTTCATTTAAATTGATTTCAATGTTCTGTTCTGTTGTACAGTTTGAAGCCGTTGGGCCGTGCATTGATGCATGGTTGTGTGCCTTTGAAAGCCCATAAATGTCATGGAATGGCTAGTTTGTTTCATTCCACTTTGTTTATCCATTGGAGTGTTGTCAGGAGATTGACTCAACTTGTTGGGAAGTGTCTTGTTTAGTAACAATCATGTTACGTATTTACTTTACTTCCTACTATATCAATCCCAGAAAACGGTCAGTTTGTAGGCGTATCACACTGCATTGAAACTACAGTGACCTAAATGCCATGTACAAACGACCAAGCAACTGATATAGGGGGGCAGTCCAACATTTTGACTACTTGCCAACAACTATACAAAAGATTCATATATTTTTCTAGTTTTCTATGTAATTTGTTAGCATACTGTACCGTAGCTTGAAGGCTAGCATCTAGACACACTGTCGTTTGTGTACCATTGAGTTTATCCATTAGCTTGCTGTATATTTCAGTAACTGATATCATACCAGCACAAGTACACAGAGGGTCCTCTTACTCTCTGGTAATGTTAGCTTCAGGCTAGTCGATTACTTTATCCTAATATACAAAACTGAGATTTAAGCTCGTCGAAATGGACCCCGTCTGTGACTTCAGGTTTGAATTTGCATAAAAACAACCTAGCACAATAGTTAATGTAAAACAAAGAAATAAGAATTGGCATATGCAGAATTATTACGACTTTTGTGCTTTATGACACATTGAATTCCTGACGCTCACTGAACTTTTTGTTTTATGCTTTCAACTTTTACTGTGCTCTTTTACTTTTCATTGTAGACATCTTGCATATTCGCACTGTTAATTAGTGGTGGCAACTATGTACATTCTATGCATGGACTTGGTGGGGTGGCCCTGAGGGCTGTGTTGCATAACTGGACTTGCTTATGGACTATTGCTGATCTATGGATTGGTGTGAGAGAAGTCTCCATGATAATGTGAAAATGTCATGTGTGTCTGAACCTTGTTTTCCTAAATAAAAACATAATTTCCACAACAACATGTATACAAATATACGCATAGCAACCGTATGGTGTACTCTCAAAGCTACACAGCAACTCCCCTCGAGTATGTCACTGATGCTCAAGTAGCCATGTATTTAATAGCTACCATCGCCACAATAGCAACAGCATCGCCACCTCAAAAACTTTAGCGTTCGCACGATAAACGTTAGCGTTAGCCTAGCACGCTAAAGCTGTCTGCGCTAGCTGCATATCCTGGTTTGTGTGGGCAGTAGCAAGCAGAGGACACTGTTGATGTTGCAGTCTGATAAGGCCTTAATATAGTCCTGTGGGAGCACAATAGGAATCCTGTTCTGACTGGCCTGTTCTGTTCCTAGCTGGGGAGAGCATTGTGCATACACAAACGCTCGCTCATGCACGCTCTCGCTCGCTGTCTCTTTCTTTTTGTCCTCTCTCGCTTTCTTTCTGTCCTCTCTCACTTTCTTTCTGTCCTCTCTCGCTTTCTTTCTGTCCTCTCTCGCTTTATTTCTGTCCTCTCTCGCTTTATTTCTGTCCTCTTTCGCTTTATTTCTGTCCTCTCGCTTTATTTCTGTCCTGTCGCTCGCTCTCCCGGCTAGCCTAGTTAATCTAGTTTGTTTTTCCTTGCCTAAACCAGGTTGGTATAAGGCCTTTAGTTGAGTTAAGGTTTATGTCTCAGCTGTATTTCACCCTTAATTCTGGTAATCCAGGGAGTTTGGTATGAACTTTGGCTAAACACGTATAGCCTACATTGTACAAAAGAAAAATATCAAAACACAATCTTGAGATTTCAACTTCAGATCAAATATTTATTTTGTTGAAGTGGGTGCGATTGCTTGTTTTCTCAATGAACTCAGGAATATCAGGTTTCCTATGCAAATATTTGCCGTACAAGGCAGGGACGGAATAGTCCCAGTAAGTCCCAGACTTTAAAAAGAAGTATTTTACAGACGTTGAAGTTGGGTTCAATTTCAGTTCTGAATTAAAGGTATTTTCCCTATGATTTTTTTAAAATACACATTTTACAGTACGTTGAAAAGGCATCTTAAACAGATGTTAAAAAATACGTATTTCCCGGACAATTTTGGTTTTGAATGAAAGTTGAAAATAAGTAATTTATAGATGTCTATGATTGGACCAAATCAAGGCTGGTCTAGACCGGACAAAATCTGAACCAAACATAAACGGACCAAAAACAAATATCAGTGGATGTGGATATCAAGGCCGGTCCTGAGCTGCACCAAAAAAAATATGTCAAAGGCATCGGCCCGTGCTTACTGAGGTGTAGCCTACAGTGTTGCCTGAAATTGAATTTTAGGAATGCCCATATATCTACTGTACGTGGTAAGCCTAGTAGTTGTAAAACACCAAAAAACTACTTCCGGACAAGACCAAAAAAAGACGTTGGCTCGTGCTTACTGGGGTGTAGCCTACCACGTCGGACCGCAATATCATTTTATGAATGCCCATCCATGTGGTAGGTCCACCGTTTTTAAAACTGGCAATTGAATTGACTTTATTAATCCTGATTCCTGTGACTAATCAATTTGGCTAAATAAACTCTGAATATCATCTACCTAACTGTATCAGGAGTTATCGCGAGCACATTTGCAATGTATTTACACAGCGGGAAATGCAAGAGTATTTTCTGTTTCACTATGATCAGCTTGTCAAAAAATGTACAGATACAAACTTAAAACCACTGATCATGACAATGAGGTGAAACGTCTGGACAAAAGTTGATTGTCCATTCAACTTTGACCTGTCCTGTTTTTAGGATATGTTTGTTAACATGACAGCACATTTTTTTTATTTGATTGAGCGCCATTTAAGTTTAGGCTATTTGATCAGAGAAACCTGCATGATGTAAAAAGCGTAATTTATACAATGTATCTCCAGCCTGTAGGCTACAGAAAAGGTTACATACTCTTTCTACCATATCCTAGATCTGCTACATGATTTATGTTTATCATTTTTGGCGGAATGTTGGCGCAGTGTCGCAGTGCTAGAAGCGTCACTACAGACCCTGGTTAGATTCCAGGCTGTATCACAACCGGCCGTGATTGGGAGTCCCATAGGGCGGCGCGCAATTGGCCCAGTGTCGCCCGGGTTAGGGTTTGGCCGGGGGTAGGCTGTCATTGTAAATAAGAATGTATTCTTAACTGACTTGCCTAGTTAAATAAAAAATAAAAAGATTCATCTCTCCAACAGCACCCTGGATGGACGCACTGGGAATAGACAAGCTAAATCATTTCCCCCCCTGTCTTTGACAAAGTGGGCACAGCTTATCAAAGGGTGGCATCAGTGCTCACCTAAAAAGCCCACATGCCACTGGTTGAGAGAAATTGTCATTGGCAGAATTTTGTGAGGTTTTATTTGTTGTTTGAGGTGCATCTTGATCAGTTTAGCCCAGAAAATCTGTCAATCTGCCATCATAGACGGCCACCTAATCCTGCCTAATGTGCAGGCCGTAATACAAGGGCTCCCTAGCATGTGCAATGCAGCCCAATTACTCAGTACAGTTGAATTCAATCACACTATGTCATTGTTCTACCATACTGTTCATGTGGTTCTGCCGTTGCACTGGACTTCTTCCAGATTATACAAAGAGGTGGCACTCACACAAGTGTGTAGCCTACACACCAGAGGTGTGAAATGCCAGGATAGTGGGTTCGATTCCTGGGACCACCCATACGCAAGAAGTGTATGTACACATGACTGTAAGTCACTTTAGATAAAAGCATCTGCAAAATGGCAGACTGCCTGACTTGTTTTAAAGACCATTGAGTTGCAGTTGTTATTTTTCATTCTGATTGGAACATGGTGCTTGCAACAGCTGGGTGGTACTGACTCCTACATAGGCCACATACTGGATATACAGTTAAATACATCAAAATGACCATATATCATGATAATACTGTTCATGACAAACTATTCCCACCCCTCTTGTTGGTGGAGAGAATTTAGCAGTTTTAAAGCAATTTTTTTTTGCAATTCTATTAATTTTGTCATGTCTAATGTGTATTAATATGATATTTGAGTAACAAAAACAATGATATGGATTTAATATTTGTCCAATTATTAGGGATGTGCTCAACTCATAAGCATCAGAAATGGTCCTTATTTAGCATATTAAGATTCTGATATGGACCTCAGTCAAGAGCCTATGCCTTGTATGTGCTGAGAAAATATACTGTGAAGGCTGAGCGTCAGTGTCATTCCTCATATAGGCCTATCTGGACATTGTATGTGCTGAGAAAATATACTGTGAAGGCTGAGCGTCAGTGTCATTCCTCATATAGGCCTATCTGGACATTGTATGTGCTGAGAAAATATACTGTGAAGGCTGAGCGTCAGTGTCATTCCTCATATAGGCCTATCTGGACATTGTATGTGCTGAGAAAATATACTGTGAAGGCTGAGCGTCAGTGTCATTCCTCATATAGGCCTATCTGGACATTGTATGTGCTGAGAAAATATACTGTGAAGGCTGAGCGTCAGTGTCATTCCTCATATAGGCCTATCTGGACATTGTATGTGCTGAGAAAATATACTGTGAAGGCTGAGCGTCAGTGTCATTCCTCATATAGGCCTATCTGGACATTGTATGTGCTGAGAAAATATACTGTGAAGGCTGAGCGTCAGTGTCATTCCTCATATAGGCCTATCTGGACATTGTATGTGCTGAGAAAATATACTGTGAAGGCTGAGCGTCAGTGTCATTCCTCATATAGGCCTATCTGGACATTGTATGTGCTGAGAAAATATACTGTGAAGGCTGAGCGTCAGTGTCATTCCTCATATAGGCCTATCTGGACATTGTATGTGCTGAGAAAATATACTGTGAAGGCTGAGCGTCAGTGTCATTCCTCATATAGGCCTATCTGGACATTGTATGTGCTGAGAAAATATACTGTGAAGGCTGAGCGTCAGTGTCATTCCTCATATAGGCCTATCTGGACATTGTATGTGCTGAGAAAATATACTGTGAAGGCTGAGCGTCAGTGTCATTCCTCATATAGGCCTATCTGGACATTGTATGTGCTGAGAAAATATACTGTGAAGGCTGAGCGTCAGTGTCATTCCTCATATAGGCCTATCTGGACATTGTATGTGCTGAGAAAATATACTGTGAAGGCTGAGCGTCAGTGTCATTCCTCATATAGGCCTATCTGGACATTGTATGTGCTGAGAAAATATACTGTGAAGGCTGAGCGTCAGTGTCATTCCTCATATAGGCCTATCTGGACATTGTATGTGCTGAGAAAATATACTGTGAAGGCTGAGCGTCAGTGTCATTCCTCATATAGGCCTATCTGGACATTGTATGTGCTGAGAAAATATACTGTGAAGGCTGAGCGTCAGTGTCATTCCTCATATAGGCCTATCTGGACATTGTATGTGCTGAGAAAATATACTGTGAAGGCTGAGCGTCAGTGTCATTCCTCATATAGGCCTATCTGGACATTGTATGTGCTGAGAAAATATACTGTGAAGGCTGAGCGTCAGTGTCATTCCTCATATAGGCCTATCTGGACATTGTATGTGCTGAGAAAATATACTGTGAAGGCTGAGCGTCAGTGTCATTCCTCATATAGGCCTATCTGGACATTGTATGTGCTGAGAAAATATACTGTGAAGGCTGAGCGTCAGTGTCATTCCTCATATAGGCCTATCTGGACATTGTATGTTCTCGATCTAGGATATCTAATGAGTCAATATCCAGCTATACCATGTATGATATCTAGACGGAATCGAAAAATGATTTGTGAATAATAAATATGGATTTTATTTCTAACAAATTATTGAGTATGTGCTGAAAACTCAGAAATGATCCTTATTTTCAGCATATCGAAAATCCTATCAAGATCCGGATATGGACCTCAGCCAAGAGAAGCATATCTGAAATCAAAATAGCTTCATATCTTGAATGTGCTGAGAAAACACATATGTGATGTATGCAGTCAGTTTTTGTCAACATGAAGAGAGAAAATAGGATGTCACATATCTCAGGATATGGAATGAGTCAATATCCGGCCATAGTAAATGTCCATGTGTAATATTCTGAGTAATCCCAATATCATACAGTGCCTTCAGAAAGTATTCATACCCCTTGACTTATTTACAGCCTGAATTCAAAATGGATGAAATATGTTTTGTTGACATCTACACACAATACCCCATACTGACAGTGAAAACATGTTTTTAGACATTTTTGCAACTGTGTTTTAATATGAAATACAGAAATATTTCATTTACATAAGTATTCACATCCCTGAGTCAATACATGTTAGAATCACCAGCAGAAGCAATTTCAGCTGAGTCTTTCTGGGTAAATCTGTAAGAGTTTTGCACACCTGGATTGCACAGTATTTGCACAATATTATTTTAAAAATTGGTTGTTGAGTGTTGCTAGACAGCCATTTTTTTAGGTCTTACCATAGCTTTTCAAGCAGATTTAGAGTCAAACTGTAACTCGCCTACTCAGGAACATTCACTGTCTTCTTGGTAAGCAACTCCAGTGTAGATTTGGCCTTGTGTTTTAGGTTATTGTCCTGCTGAAAGGTGACTTAATCTCCCAGTGTCAGGTGGAAAGCAGACTGAACAAGGTTTTCTTTTTTATCCTTAACACCCAGTCCTTAACGATTACAAGCATACACATAACATGATGCAGCCACCACTATGCTTGAAAATATGTAGAGTGGTACTCTGTAATATATTTGGTGCAAATCCAATACAACACTTTTGCTTTGCCATGTTGTTTGCAGTATTACGTTAGTGCCTTGTAGCAAACAGTGCCTTGTAGCAAACAGTGCCTTGTAGCAAACAGTGCCTTACAGTGCCTTGTAGCAAACAGTACCTTGTAGCAAACAGTGCCTTGTAGCAAACAGGATGCTTCTTTTCACTCTGTCAATTCTTTAGTATTGTGGAGTAACTACAATGTTGTTGATCCATCCTGAGTTTAATTGCTGTGATTGGAGAAAACTATGTAATTTGTTTTAAAGTCACCATTGGCCTCAGGATGAAATCCCTGAGTGGTTTCCTTCCTCTCCGGCAACTGGGTTAGGAAGGACACCTGTATCTTTGTAATGACTGGGTGTATTGACACACCATCCAAAGTGTAATTAATAACTTCACCATGCTCAAAGGGATATTCAATGCCAGGTTGTCCCCCCCCCCATCTACCAATAGGTGCCTTTCTTTACAAGGCATTGGAAAACCTCCCTGGTCTTTTTAGTTGAATCTGTGTTTGAAATTCACTGCTTGATCTTACAGATAATTGTATGTGTGAGGTACAGAGATGAGGTAGTCATTTAACACTTTTATTGCACACAGAGTCCATGTGACTTGTTAAGCACATTTTTTTTACTCCTGAACTTATTTAGGCTTGCCATATAAAACGTATAGTTGAATACTTATTGACTCAATACATTTTAAGCTTTTAATTTTTAATTAATTAGTTAAACTTTTGAAAAACATTATGGGCTATTGTGTGTAGACCAGTGACGTAAAAATCTCAATTAAAACATTTAGAATGTAACAATTTCGAAAGGCACAGTACATGTATAAGACACATCTGGATTCATCATTTGTAAGGATATGGTGCAAATCCACAAAACTCTAAATATGCATTTGGAAATGGTCTGTATTTTCTAGAATATCAAAAACATGTCATGTAAAGATATCCCCTGATATGGATCCTTTTTTCACAAGTGAATGCTTACTGTATCAATTTATGACAGTTTAGTAGAGTTTAGGACTACAGACGTTACTCCGGCACGATACAAGCTACAGGTGTAAGACCTTAATTTGACCAATATTGTCACAGCAAAATAATCCTGCAGCAACAGGATTTGAACATTTTAGTTCATAATGTTGCTTGATCAGTGGTTAGGATATTAGCTGGCCAAAAATGAGGCTACATGAAAAGTGCAATAGTGTTAGTGTGGGTTTTCAGTGATTTTTCAGTGATTTTATGTTAATCACGATCTGCATTTCCTGCATTGCAGGACAATTCTCAGCAACAAAAGTGATCAAATTAAGATCCTACACCTGTAGTTTGGTTGATTTGGTACTTTGACACATCTGTGGTATGTGATTGGTTGTGCTTAGCAGCAGAGTAACATATCACCATAAGGACAGACTAGGGGGTCGATTCAATAAGATCAGCTTTAGCCAACATCCGCATAGCGCTGGTTTTGGAGGTGTCTGATGAGGAACTGAGTTAGAGCTGAGAAATCCAAAAATGGCTCCCGGCATTATACCTAAAGCGGAAATTGCCATTGGCTGTACGCAGTCGCATTAACAGAAATCCCATGCAGCGTTCTTTACAAGTTTGAAAACTGGAATGTGAGATGTAATCTATACCTTGATTAGGATGATAGAAATTCTCAATGTTTTGTTGAATTAATATTACATTTGAGCATAATTATGTCTACAATATATAGCCTACACTTTCTCGTTCTGAACTTCTAACACAAGTGGGACGGGTGTGGCTGTGACAATGATCAGGAGTAGCTGCTCTCTGATTTGTCGGCTCCAACACCAACACAGCCACAACATCCGCTATGCGGGTGTCTGCTATCGCAGGTGAAAGCTTGATCTGATTGAATCTAGGCCTAGGTAATGCCTCCTGTTTCAAAGCAGCTATGTTAAATGAGGTCAAGTAGAGCACCTCCCTATAGCGCTAGCTAGCACAAGGTACAGAGGCACAGGCAGCAGGGTGTCTGCATCTAGAGTGTGTTTGTGTATGTGTTTCTGTGTCAGTCTGTACGTGTGCGTGCACCAGGCCCCAGCCCACGAGTACAGAGAGAAGACTGGAGAGTGAAAAAGAAGGAGATCTTAAGGAAGGAAGAGAAGGGCAGAGCAGCAGGGCTGCATTTTAGGCCCCAGCCAGCGCCTGTGGACTTCTGTACAATGCTCCTGTCCTCCCTCATCCCCTTCTCCCCTCTTCTCCACGGGGTCTCTCCTCCCCCTTCCTCAGAGCTTATGTAAACGAGCTGTGGAGCCGGGGCAAGCTGGAGCTATTTTTAGCCACTCGGTGCTGCCGAGCACAAACTGGCTACAGGGTCACATGGCTGCATGGCCAAATCAAAGGGAGAAACCCACCAATAGGCTCTAAACAAAGGAAGGTCAGCCACAGAAGGAGAGAGAGAGAGAGAGAGAGGGAGGGAGAGAGGAGGGAGGGACTATGCCACCGAGGTGGTCTGCACACATACTAGATAGTATTCCATGGTGTTTGGCAGATTAACAGACACAAAGACTGTACTACTTACACATATGAGGTGGTCTGCAGTGCACACACACTAGCATAAACACACACACACCTACACTCAGACCGAGAGACGTGCACATACACATAGCTTGGCTTGTGCACTCACACAGTCCTGCCAAACACTCCAACCATACGGTTCACAGAACCTTCTTCTGTTCACGGGCAGAAGGCCTTGAGAGGATCTCATTGTGACACCGTCTCTGATTATAGCAGCACATGCACATTTGTGATGGTCGTGAAGAGGGATCGGTAGGCCTTTTGAGGTGTGTGCGTGCTCAGTCTGCTCATCCTTGTGTGAAGCCTCATCAGTGATAGGGAGCCCCCAGTGCCTTCCACCCCCTCCTCTGTCACTCAGGAGTGCGACAAGGTGTGTGTGTGTGTGAAGGAGACGTGAAAGCTAGCTGTTTTAGGAAAGTGGAGGGGACGGCACCACACAGGCTACATACACAGAGCATTTGCTATAGTCATATAGCACAGGCAAACACACACACACACCTACTGCATGATCAGCAGACATGCTGCGCTTTAGGATTATATACATATATATATTTGACTCTGGTTTGACTAATGTGTACGGCAACTTCTGTATATAGGCCCCAAATGGCAACTATACTATATAGCTTCTTTTCACTCTGTCAATTATTTAGTAATGTAGTGTAACTACAATGTTGTTGATCCATCCTCAGTTTTCTCCAATGCTAGCAATTAAACTATGTAATTGTTTTAAAGTCACGATTGGCCTCATGGTGAAATCCCTGAGCCTTTTCCTCCCTCTCCGGCAACCGAGTTAGGAGGGACACCTGTATCTTTGTAGTGACTCGGTGTATTGATACACCATCCAAAGTGTAATTAATAACTTCAAAGGGATATTCAATGTCAGGTTTTTTATTTTTTTATTTTACCCATCTACCAATAGGTGCCCTGCAAGGTATTGGAAAACCTCCTGTTTTTGGGTTGTATCTGTGTTTGAAATTCACTGCTGGTAATTCATCTAAAATGGAGGATAGAGTAGGCCCGTCCTTCTTCTCTACCACTTGGTCCTCGTCAGCTCATTCCTTCTCTAGTTTACCTTCATCATTCCCTACATATCTTTTGGTCATTGTTTGTCCATGTGCAGATGTTTGTAGCCAGATAAAATCTGAAGACCGTGTGTGATGTACACTGTGATTCTTTGGCTAGTTTATGACTTCTCTCCCCAGTCAGCTAGGCCCAGCTGTTATGGCTTCTTTTCTCATATTGTTGGACTGAATTTTGACATGCTTGCATTCCTCCCGAGGTGGAGTAGGAGAGTGTGGTGCAGGGCAAGAGATGTGTGTGTGTACTCGCGAGTGTGTCTTTGTTTACATTTAATTCTGATCTAGGCTATTGTAGACGTGTGGGTTTGTTTGTGATTGTTTCATTGCCTATGGTTGTGTGTGAGTGAGCGCAAGCCAGCTAAGGAAGAGGAGGAGCACTCTCTATCGACCCAGCTGACAGAGGTTGCCATGGCAACCCAGCTGCAGCTCAGAGCAGGCACAGTTAGTCACTAAAGGAGGTGCTCTGGCTTCACCCATCTCAGTCAGAGGGTGTGTGCCACCCAGTGGCCACTAGAGGAATAACACAAACAGAGCCTAGCCGTCTGCTGGGTTCGGTCAGTTAAGAGTCAAGAAGCTGGCCCTGTTCCTTTTGGATAAATCAAACATCCTATCACAGCTCTGCTTCTATTTCCGTCCCTGTTTTATTTATGGAAGTTAGTGATTGGACCAACTGTAGAGATACAGACCTCTCTCTCCTTCTCTCTCGCTTTTTCTCTCTCTCCATGAGCAGTTTCTCAAAAGTGTGTCTATAAATCTAGTCATTTGTGTGTATGTGTGTCAAACTGGTGGGGCCTGCGCAGTGTATGTGCTGAGCTGTACTTCCCTAAATAGAATGTTTTATAACATTAATATGCAGTCCACAAATGATCCTTTAAACTACTACTACTTTTTATTTTACAATTTTTGTGGGGGGGTAGTCAGCTTTAAAATTGCAGATAAATTGTGGTTTCTATTAATGTAATTGTCTGTATTTCCAATCCCCTATATAATTTTTTATATTTTTCTTATTTAAAAAATTTTTTCTTTCTTTATTATTTTCCCCTCCTTCAGCTACCCTCAACCCCTCCCATCTATCTCTGAAAACCATCGAGTTGATTTCTATTTGCCATATATATTTTCAAATGTTCTGTAATGTTTGACAAAAGTTCTAAACCTTTCTATTCTCATAGTTTCTACAGATTGTAAATTAAAGATGACCATTTTTACAAAGAGTATTATTATATTAGTGATCAAATGAAAATGGATTTTCAAGTCACCCAGCTGTGGTATTTGCAGAGTTAGCATTAGGTAATTGTTGTGTTGCATCCTCCATATACATAACATTCTATTGGTTAGAATTATTTTTTATAATTGAAATTGAAAAACGTATTTGTGTATCAGTTTATAAACCATGGGCGATGGAATCGGCACATCGCAAATCTCTTTCAAACTATTTAGCTTGTATGGCGTAGCTGTCACTTTCCTGGTCTTTATGTGGAAGTGGTATGCTTTTTTATTTATCTCAACTAAAACATTTCACCAATTCTAGTCTTTAATGCAGGGCTGACAAGTTCACTAGCTTCTTCTACTTTCCTCCTCCATTTTTAGCTGCATGCCATGACAACTCCAACAGTCTTATTTATGATATAATTGACAGTAACAAAAATCATATCTAAAAAATAATGTTTGATAAAAAAAACAATTGGTATATTTGAGTTTAACCATAATTGTTTCAGTGTTTGTTTAGTCTTTTCTGGTGGATTAAACTGAAATTGCAATCAGCTTTTCTATGGCTTAAAAAATAAAAAAAAAGCTATATTTTGGAGATTATTTAATTGTCAAATTAAGTTAGAGGTTGTAATCTGAATGAAGGGAAAGAGGCTATTTTTGAACCTTAGGTGAGCCATTCTTACTAATCTGCTGGAGAACCAGTTCGGATTAACTTTTGCATGACTGAAGCTTTTAGTGAGAGGTTTAATGCTTTAATATTTAATCATTTTGGCCCTCCAAATTCATATGCATTATATAAATAGGTCATTTTAATTTTGTCAGGTTTGCCGTTTCAAATCAAATGGGATATTTTTTAGTCATATAATTTTAAAAAGTTGTTCCATTTAGGCAGGGCCATAAGTAAATGAGTAAACTGGGATATGACTAAATAATTAATAAGGGCGATTTTTCCACAAATAGACAGATTTACCTTTCCATGGTAGCAAGATCAACTACTACTACTAGTTTGATGGTTTTCTCCATCAATTGTCCCATTAACAATTTCCCTAGAATAGAGCTACTTATCGTAATGAACAATATCAGCAAAATGCCTGTGATAAGTGATGGTCCGTGTCGAAAATGTTCCGTTTATCGTCCCAGCTCTAGTGTGTGTGTATGTGTGTGTTTATATGCCCGCTCGGGGATTGTATAATCTGTCTTTTTCGGAGCGGATCCATTCCCAGGGATATTTTTAGCCCCAGCTCCCCTGCAGCTGGGTGTGTGTATGTGTGTGTGTGTGTGTCTGTCTGTGTGGTATCTGTTAGGATGCAAAATGGCCCCGTCTTTCCTCGTATAAACTCTCTCTATTGCCAGGGAGAACGAGAGCGCCTATCATAGCTTCTAGTAACACTAAGACTCCTAACATCAATCTTGTCAACTAAATCTTCATGTTCTTCCCTCATTTCCCCCCTAGACATCAATGGCAACCTATTTCCTATATAGTGCACTACTTTTGACCAGAGCCCATATAGGTCAAAATAGTGCACACTTTATGAAAATAGGGTCTATAATTTCAGACTAGCATTCATTTGGACCAGAGCTGGGCTTTGGTGAAAAGTAGTACACTATAGGGTTAGGGTTTAATTTCAGACACAGACCTGGATGGAGATAGAGTTCGTAATGTTAAACGACTGCTGCTACCAGGAATATAGGAGTTGTGTAAATTTCTGTCGTTTTCTGGCAGAGCCAGAGATAAGCAGGCCAGACTCACACACATAAACACCCAGCAGCTATTCAGACATGTAACACTAGAACCAGACAGAGCTATTTTAGTGTACTGCTCTGGTGTGTAACTGAGAATGTGTGTGTGTGTGTGTGTGTGTGTGGGGGGGGGGGGGGGCTCAGTTGGTAGAGCATGGTGCTTGCAACGCCAGGGTTGTGGGTTCTATTCCCATGGGGGACCAGTATGCAAAAAGTATGAAAATGTATGAACTCACTACTCTAAGTTGCTGTGGATAATAGCATCTACTAAATGACAAAGTACAAATGTAACATTTCAGCATCCTAGTGTTCCTAGTGTGAAATGGGTTCAAACTCCTCAAGCTTACATATTTGCCTTTATACTATAACTTGTGGCATAAAATACAGCCATTTTCTTCAATTGATTAATAGAAGTAGAAAAGACTACAGTATAGGCCGTCCAGATCCATTGGAAAAAGGTCTCTATTTCTTTGCCTGTTATTTGGAACTGTCAGGCTCTGAGAAAGACATTCCCTGTACGTTGTGTTGTTTTGGTGACTGACCACATTTTCACATCAACCCCAACAGCCACTCAAAATGTGGAAACTATTGATTACATCTTTCCATTCAACCAATTAATAGCATCAGTCCAGTAGATCTAGGCTATGGACAAGTCTGAGTCAAAAAAGCAGGGTAGCATTGGTCTGTTTGTGGATTAACAGGTCAACCTAGCGGAGTGTTGGTAGCAGGGGATGATGGGGGGGCGGGTCACTTACAGTCATGGATAATTCATTATGAAACTTGGCTGTGTTGCTGTAGCGTTTACAGGCCCAAACTCCAGAGGAGGGCACTTTTTTGTTTGTGTTTTTTGTGTAAACAATCTGGCACTTGTATCAGAGGTTTGTTAACACTTTTTTAACTATGGTACTTGCTAAAGAATTATATTGGTAACTGCCTTGTACCAAATGATGCCGACGGGTGCTAGTTTGAATATTTCCAATATAAACCAAAACGTAAAGGTTATTACCTTTTATATCATACGCTGTACATTCTGAACCTCAGTAACTAACTGGTTCTTTCTTTACAGTAAAATAAAGGTTTTAGTGGATCCAACTGTCTGTGAACAGTGACTGGTTAAATAACTTTATAATATACCCGATTGGCTCTTTTCTAGGTACTTAGAGATGAGGACTGAGTCAGTTGGACTTCCCTAAGGCTCATAGTGTGATCATTGTCATCACACAAAGACCTACATATCAGTCAGTTCCTAGAACTGAATTCTGAGGTAAAAACACAACGTCAAATAAACCTGTACAGAACTGCTCTGTGTTGTGGCTGCTTCCTAGAATACAATAGAACGGAATAGAACAGAACAGAATAGGGATTTGTAGTGTGGTATCTGCTGGTTTAGACTGGTGACAGTGCTGGTGATATCACCATGCTGTTCAGTGGTTACAGGCTGCCCTGTGTGTGTGTGTCTTTTCCCTCCGTCTCTTCTACCGCGGGGACACACACTCACACACACCCAGGGAACATACAGCTCATGCACAGTGCACACCAGAGCGAGAGGCTCTCGTCTAGCTCTGGCAGGAACTAATTGCGGTCTTATGTAATGGGACAGGAAAAGGGGGACATAAATAGGCGGGGGATGTACTCTGATGCCCTCTGCTGGGGAAGGATGGTGCAGTGCTGGGATCACCCCTACAGTAGTATTCTAGTCCGTTGTCATAGGGATTTAGCTATGTACTGAGGTGAAACATTCAAAAGGCTATAGATAGAAATGCACTGGATAGATTGGGCTCCATTCTATATCTTACAATATAGTTCTGCTCTATGTGATGAGATATATTCTGGATATGATTGTTCTATGCTAGTGCCTGCATTAGTTCCTTTTCTTAGTTTAAATGTGTAGAGTCAGATCTTAAGCTATATCTACTGTAATGACAGTGATATTTACTGTTCTTAAGGTCCAGACCAGTGTCATATAATGATGATTTGTGTTTTGCAGCTTCTTGGACAGAATTGAGTCGGTGAGGTCGAATGACTACACACCAACAGATCAGGTAAGATTACTTTTCAACGCTCTAGAGCATGGCTAAAAATGTAGTGATAAAATGACATGCCAAATGTTACCAACCATAGCTGTAACTGTATTGCTTAATCAATAAGCACTGTGTAGGAAAACATCATACACTTTTAGTCTCTCCGTCTCTCGCTCTCTCTACCTCTCTTTTCTACTCATTCCTTTAGTGCATATCTTCATCTCTGTGCTCCTCTTGTTTTAAACCCCAGGACTTGCTTCGCTGCCGAGTTTTGACTTCAGGGATTTTCGAAACAAGATTTCAAGTCGACAAAGTGAACTTTCAGTAAGTGATGTTATGGTGCCCATTGTCTGTTTTATTAACTTTATAAACAGTGTACTGTAAATGGCCATTGTCTGTTTTATTAACTGTATAAACAGTGTACTGTAAATGGCCATTGTCTGTTTTATTAACTGTATAAACAGTGTACTGTAAATGGCCATTGTGGTTTCATATTATATTGGAAATGTCCCCACCTTTTGGTCACTTAGGGTTGTTTTTCATTTCAGTTTGTTACGAACCGGCTCGTATTCCGTAACAAAGAGAGAGACAACGCCGAGATAAAGAAGTAACAAAAATATATTTTAAAAAGTAAACTATATACAAATAACATTTTTTTTGTGTGTAGTGTAAGTGAGTGGATGACTGCATAGATGGTGATAATGAGGGGTGTTGAGAGGTGCCAAAACAAATGAACACAAAGAAGCTCCAAAATGCCAAAAACAACAGCGCGTCTGCGTGGAGAGAGTCTCCTCAATGTATGGGGGGAAAGGTGTATTTATCCCCGGGACAGACCCTAGCCCAGGTAAACGCTACCCCACTGCCACAGCCCACCTCAGCCTCCCCAGAACTCGGCAACCTTTGCGCACAGGAAGCAACCTTTTAAAAGGAAAGGAAAAAATGAAGACAGCAGGGAACAGAAGACAGGCACAACAGGACAACACAAAATAAACAGTGTCCGGTCACGTTGACGACTGGCATACACCCTCGGGGACAACGCGTATGAGAACGCATGTCCACCCATCAATAGGAACAGGGCGCACGAGAGTGTGTCAGCAACGACATGTGCCGCACATCCAGATGGAATGCCTGTAAAAACAAACACCATCTCATTATCCTCAGGTTAGCACACATCATAGACCTCAAGAAGGTGAGAGGGTTATGGTCAATGTAGACCGCAATAGGTACTACACCCAACCCGACCTACACCTCGAAGTGTCGTAGCGCCCATATGAGTGCTAGCGATTGTTTTTCCAACACGGAGAAGTTGAACTGATAACAATTAAACTTCTTGGAAACTTAACTAACAGGCCTCTCAACACCAGACACATCTGCTTGCACCTGCCCCCATGTGACTTGCATCCACCTGCAAGGTAAATGACAAATCCACACGAGGAGCAGCCAGCACCGGAGTTGAGGTAAGTAACCTCTTTACAACTTCAAAAGCCTGTTGACAGAGAGGAGACCTGAGACCTGAAAAGTGGCAGGTGCCTTACGCAGGCCGAAACTCATAACCAAATAGGTGTACAGACCTGAAGGTGTAACAAAGGCAGAGCTTTCCCAAGCCCTATGCGTCAGTGGCACCAGCCAATAGCCCTTTAACAGGTCAAACTTGCTCACAAACCTCGCTGCTCCGACCTGATCAACGCAGTCCTCCATCCGAGGAAGAGGAAATGAATCTGGCTTAGTGACACTGTTTACCTTATGGTAGTCCGTACAAAATCTGTTTGTCCCATCCGGTTTACTGACCAAGATACAGGGAGAAAGCTCAGCTGGAGAAAGAAGGCTCTGCAATTTCATTCGCCAGCATGTACCCGATCTCAGCATCCAGATAACGCCGTTTCTCTGAAGAAACTATAGAACCGCTGACGGATGGGGTCAGCATCCCCAACACCAATATCGTGTTCTATTACGTTTGTACATGTTGGTGTATCAGAAAACAAAACTGGAAAACTCAGACTGACCAACTCGTCTCGCTTATCAGCAGGTAGATGAGCAAGAAGGCTTTCCAAAACATCCACTGACTCTGTATTTTTCTGTATCTACCCTGCAGTACACAATAGTCAGGACCAAGGACATCCTCCTCACCATGCACGGACATAGCATGACAGAAAGGACCCAGCAATGTAACAGTACTGGCCAAAATAACAGGTTTTACCGTCCTCTGCAAACTCCCACTCTTCGTCCCCAGAGGAACGTGTGTAGTAGGGTTTTAGCAGATTGACATGACACAGATGGTGCTTTTTTCCCCCTCCGTTCCCGAAGTGGCAACTAGATAGTTTTGCTCAGTGCACTGGCGCACTACCGTATATGGACCTTAAACTTGGCTTGAAAAGGAGAACCAACAATTGGCAGCAGAGCAAGAACCTGGTCACTTTAGTCCAGGTGACGAGGCTCAGCTCGCCGATCAAATATTCCTTTCATCCTCCCCTGTGAAGATGATAGCTTCTCTTTGGCCATCTCACCAGCGGCATACAGGCGGCGCCGGAAATCACACTCATAGGATAACAGGACTGAGGTGGCTTAGGAGACTTTCATTCATCCTGGAGCACTGCTAGAAGCCCACGTACACTATGACCGAACACTAGGTCCTTTGGACTGAAACCTGTGCACTCCTGTGAAACCTCCCTGGTGGCTAACGGTAACCATGGCAACCCCTCCTCCCAATCCTTATCCATCTCCGTACAATAAGCTCTCAACAAAGACGTGTTTAATGGAAACGTTCCAGCGCGGGACAGGCACTAGACAAATTGTTTTAATATGGAGCTGTTGGAGAACCTGACCAAACAAATTAGAACCTTGGTCACTGAATAAACTTATGGATTCCAAACAGCGAAAAACTGAGTCAAAGCTTTTAGCACGGACTTAGTTGTGATAGACCGGATAGGCAACAGGAAACCTAGTGGTCTGACACGCATCACAGTGAACAGGTAACTACTACCTTAGAGCGAGGCAGAGGGCCAACACAGTCAACAATCAGATACTCAAAAGGCTGGCTGACTACGGGAATAGGAAACCGCAGTACCGGCTTAATAGCTTGAGTAGGTTTACCTGTTAATTGACAGGTTTTGATGAACGCAGAAACATCCCTCTTTAACCTAGGCCAAAAGAAATGTCTCAGTATGCGATTGTAGGTTTTCCTCACACCCAGATGACCAGCAACATCTCACACAACTTAACTGGTACAACAACCAACTCACACAACTTAACTGGTACAACAACCTGACTAATAGCCTCCCCCACAAAACTACTGAGGTACCCACTTTCTCATCAGGACATCATCTTGGAGAAAATAGCCATGGGCGACATCTCCAAACTGTTCCACAAGCACAATTTGGTCACGCAACTCTTCTAATGTGGGGTCAGACCGTTGCTCCTTGATTAGATTACCATTTTGTCTAACGTATGCACACTAAATAGGAAAGCGGTATCTGCTCTAGAACACCACGACACAGGAACTCAACATACTGTCAAGTGGTTTACTATAGTGGTTAACTTTACCCACAGGAGCTCTGTTTCCATCATCACTCCATGTAGAAAACTAGTCTAATCAACTGTATTGCAAGGTTTTTATTGAGAAATCCCTATACTATAAGTCACCTACAGTGCATTCGGAGAGTATTCAGACCCTTACACTTTTTCCACCTTTTGTTACGTTACAGCCTTATTCTAAAATTGATTAAATTAAATGTTTTCCGCATCAATCGACACACAATACCCCATAATGGCAAAGCGAAAACAAGTCTCTCTCGAAAAAAAAAAATCAAATGTATTAAAAACAGAAACCTTATTTACATAAATAGTCAGACCCTTTGCTATGAGACTCGAAATTGAGCTCAGGTGCATCCTGTTTCCACTGATCGTCCTTGAGGTGTTTCTACAACTTGATTGGAGTCCACCTGTGGTAAATTCAATTGATTGGACATGATTGGGAATGGTGCACACATGTCTATGTAAAGTCCCACAGTTGACAGTGCATTTCAGAGCAAAAACCAACCCATGAGGTCGAAGGAATTCTCCGTAGAGCTCCGAGACACGATTGTGTTGAGGCACAGATCTGGGGAAGGGTACCAAAACATTTCTGCAGCATTGAAGGTCCCCAAGAACAGATGCCTCCATCATTCTTAAATGGAAGACGTTTGGAACCACCAAGACTCTTCCTAGAGCTGGCCACCCGGCCAAACTGAGAAATCGAGGGAGAAGGGCCTTGGTCAGGGAGGTGACCAAGAACCCAATGGTCACTGAAAGAGTTTTTCTGTGGAGATGGGAGAACCTTCCAGAAGGACAACCATCTCTGCAGCACTGCACAAAACAAGCCTTTATGGTAGAGTGGCCCAATGGAAGCCACTCCTCAGTAAAAGGCACATGACAGCCCACTTGAAGTTTGTCAAAAGGCATCTAAAGACTCTCAGACCATGAGAAACAAGATTGTCTGGTCTGATGAAACCAAGATTGAACTTTTTAGCCTGAATGCCAAGTGTCACGTCTGGAGGAAACCTGGCACCATCCCTACGGTGAGGCATGGTGGTGTCAGCATAATGCTGTGGGGATGTTTTTCAGAGGCAGGGACTGGGAGACTAATCAGAATCAGGGTAAAGATGAACGGTGTAAAGTACAGAGAGATCATGATTTTTTTTAAACTGCTCCAGAGTGCAAAGGAGCTCAGACAGGGGCAAAGGTTCACCTTCCAACAGGGCGACGACCCGAAGCACACAGCCAAGACAACGCTGGAGTGACTTTGTGACAAGTCTCTGAATGTCCTTGAGTGGTCCAGCCAGAGCCCGGACCTGAACCCGATCAAACATCTCTGGAGAGACTTGAAAATAGCTGTGCATTGACTCTCACCGTTCTACCTGACCGAGCGCGAGAGGAACTGCAGAGTAGAATGGGAGACACTCACCAAGTACAGGTGTGTCAAGCTTGTATCATCTTACCCATGAAGGCTCAATGCTGTAAATGAGCTAAAATGTCAACAAAAAAATTGCTTTGTCTTTATGGGGTATTATGTGCAGATTGATGAGAAATGTTTTTTCAGCCATCTTAGAATAAGGCTGTAGCATAACAAAAGTTGGAAAAAGTCAAGGGATCTGAATACTTTCTTAAGGCACTATATTCAAGTCCAATCAAGTCTAATTGTATTGGTCACATACACATTATGTGTGAGCAGATGTTAATGCGAGTGTAGCGAAATGCTTGTGCTTCTAGTTCCGACAATGCAGTAATATCTAACAAATTCACAACAACTACCTTATATACACACACATGTAAAGGGATGAATAAGAATATGTACAGTTGAAGTCTGAAGTTTACTTACACCTTAGCCAAATACATTTAAACTCAGTTTTTCACAATTCCTGACATTTAATCCTAGTAATAATTCCCTGTCTTAGGTCAGTCAGGATCACCACTTTATTTTAAGAATAATAGTAGAGAATGATTTATTTCAGCTTTCATTTCTTTCATCACATTCCCAGTGGGTCAGAAGTTTACATACACAATTAGTATTTGGTAGAATTGCCTTTTTAAAATTGTTTAACTTGAGTCAAACATTTCGGGTAGCCTTCCACAAGCTTCCCACAATAAGTTGGGTAAATTTTAGCCCATTCCTCCTGACAGAGCTAGTGTAACTGAGTCAGGTCTGTAGGCCTCCTTGCTCGCACACGCTTTTTCAGTTCTGCCCACACATTTTCTATAGGATTGAGATCAAGGCTTTGTGATGGCCACTCCAATACCTTGATTTTGTTGTCCTTAAGCCATTTTGCCACAACTTTAGAAGTATGCTTGGGGCGATTTTCCATTTGGAAGACCTATTTGCGACCAAGCTTTAACTTCCTGACTGATGTTTTGAGATGTTACTTCAATATATCCACATATTTTTTCCTTCTCATGATGCCATCTATTGTTGTTCCTCATGATGCTGCCATCCGTGTGCTTCACGGTTGGGATGGGGTTATTCGGCTTGCAAGCATCCCCCTTTTTCCTCCAAACGTAACGATGGTCATTATGGCCAAACAGTTCTATTTTTGTTTCATCAGACCAGAGGACATTTCTCCAAAAAGTACGATCTTTGTCCCCATGTGCAGTTGCAAACCGTAGTCTGGCTATTTTATGGCGGTTTTGGAGCAGTGGCTTCTTCCTTGCTGAGCGGCCTTTCAGGTTATGTTGATATAGGACTTGTTTTATTGTGGATATAGATACTTTTGTACCGGTTTCCTCCAGCATCTTCACAAGGTCCTTTGCTGTTGTTCTGGGATTGATTTGCAGTTTTCATACCCTAGGAGACTATGCGTCTCCTTCCTGAGCGGTATGACGTCTGCGTCGTCCCATGGTGTTTATACTTGTGTACTATTGTTTGTACAGATGAACATGGTACCTTCAGACGTTTGGAAATTGCTCCCAAGGATGAACCAGACTTGTGGAGGTCTACAATTTATTTTTCTGAGGTCTTGGCCGATTTCTTTAGATTTTCCCATGATGTCAAGCAAAGAGGCACTGAGTTTGAAGGTAGGCCTTGAAATACATCCACGGGTACACCTCCAATTGACTCAAATGATGTCAATTAGCCTATCAGAAGCTTCTAAAGCCATGACATCATTTTCTGGAATTTTCCAAGCTGTTTAAAGGCACAGTCAACTTAGTGTATGTAAACTTCTGACCCACTGGAATTGTGATACAGTGAATTATAAGTGAAATAATTAGTCTGTAAACAATTGTTGGAAAATTACTTGTCATGCACAAAGTAGATGTCCTAACCGCCTTGCCAAAAGTATAGTTTGTTAACAAGAAATGTGTGGAGTGGTTGAAAAACAAGTTTTAATGACTCCAACCTAAGTGTATGTAAACTTCCGACTTCAACTGTACATATAAATATATTGCTCTGCGGCATAGGCAAGATGCAGTAGATGGTAAAGAATACAGTTTTAGTTATGAGATGAGTAATGTAGTATATGTACACATTAATAAAGTGGCGTTATTTAAAGTGACTAAGTGATACCTTTTATTAAGTCCTTTTTATTAAAGTGGCCAGAGATTTGAGTCTGTATGTGGGCAGCAGCCACTCTGTTAGTGATGGCTGTATAACAGTCTGATAGCCTTGAGATAGAAGCTGTTTTTCAGTCTCTCGGTCCCAGCTTTGATGCACCTGTACTGACCTCGCCTTCTGAATTATAGCGGGGTGAACAGGCAGTGGCTCGGGTGGTTATTGTCCTTGATGATCTTTTTGGCCTCCCTGTGACATCGGGTGCTGTAGGTGTCATGGAGGGCAGGTAGTTTGTCCCCGGTGATGTGTTGTACTACCCTCTGGAGAGCCTTGCGGTTAAGGGCGGTGCGGTTAAGGGCGGTGTGGTTAAGGGTGGTGCAGTTGCCGTACCAGGCGGCAATACAGCCCGACAGGATGCTCTCGATTGTGCATCTGTAAAGTTTGTGTGATTTAGGTGACAAGCCCAATTTCTTCAGCCACCTGAGGTTGAAGATGCGCTATTGCGCCTTCTTCACCACGCTGTCCATTTCAATTTGTCCATGATGTGTACCTCAATTACCTCGACTAACCTGTACCCCGCACATTGACTCGGTACAGGTACCCCCTGTATATAGTCTTGTTATTGTTATTTTGTTAAAATGTTTATTTTGTAAATATTTTCTTCAAACTGCATTATTGGTTAAGGGCTTGTACAGTGCCTTGCGAAAGTATTCGGCCCCCTTGAACTTTGCGACCTTTTGCCACATTTCAGGCTTCAAACATAAAGATATAAAACTGTATTTTTTTGTGAAGAATCAAAAACAAGTGGGACACAATCATGAAGTGGAACGACATTTATTGAATATTTCAAACTTTTTTAACAAATCAAAAACTGAAAAATTGGGCGTGCAAAATTATTCAGCCCCCTTCAGTTAATACTTTGTAGCGCCAGCTTTTTCTGCGCTCACAGCTGTAAGTCGCTTGGGGTATGTCTCTATCAGTTTTGCACATCGAGAGACTGAATTTTTTTCCCATTCCTCCTTGCAAAACAGCTCGAGCTCAGTGGGGTTGGATGGAGAGCATTTGTGAACAGCAGTTTTCAGTTCTTTCCACAGATTCTCGATTGGATTCAGGTCTGGACTTTGACTTGGCCATTCTAACACCTGGATATGTTTATTTTTGAACCATTCCATTGTAGATTTTGCTTTATGTTTTGGATCATTGTCTTGTTGGAAGACAAATCTCCGTCCCAGTCTCAGGTCTTTTGCAGACTCCATCAGGTTTTCTTCCAGAATGGTCCTGTATTTGGCTCCATCCATCTTCCCATCAATTTTAACCATCTTCCCTGTCCCTGCTGAAGAAAAGCAGGCCCAAACCATGATGCTGCCACCACCATGTTTGACAGTGGGGATGGTGTGTTCAGGGTGATGAGCTGTGTTGCTTTTACGCCAAACATAATGTTTTGCATTGTTGCCAAAAAGTTCAATTTTGGCTTCATCTGACCAGAGCACCTTCTTCCACATGTTTGGTGTGTCTCCCAGGTGGCTTGTGGCAAACTTTAAACGACACTTTTTATGGATATCTTTAAGAAATGGCTTTCTTCTTGCCACTCTTCCATAAAGGCCAGATTTGTGCAATATACGACTGATTGTTGTCCTATGGACAGAGTCTCCCACCTCAGCTGTAGATCTCTGCAGTTCATCCAGAGTGATCATGGGCCTCTTGGCTGCATCTCTGATCAGTCTTCTCCTTGTATGAGCTGAAAGTTTAGAAGGACGGCCAGGTCTTGGTAGATTTGCAGTGGTCTGATACTCCTTCCATTTCAATATTATCGCTTGCACAGTGCTCCTTGGGATGTTTAAAGCTTGGGAAATCTTTTTGTATCCAAATCCGGCTTTAAACTTCTTCACAACAGTATCTCAGACCTGCCTGGTGTGTTCCTTGTTCTTCATGATGCTCTCTGCGCTTTTAACGGACCTCTGAGACTATCACAGTGCACGTGCATTTATACGGAGACTTGATTACACACAGGTGGATTGTATTTATCATCATTAGTCATTTAGGTCAACATTGGATCATTCAGTGATCCTAAGGGGCTGAATAATTTTGCACACCCAATTTTTCAGTTTTTGATTTGTTAAAAAAGTTTGAAATATCCAATAAATGTTGTTCCACTTCATGATTGTGTCCCACTTGTTGTTGATTCTTCACAAAAAAATACAGTTTTATATCTTTATGTTTGAAGCCTGAAATGTGGCAAAAGGTTGCAAAGTTCAAGGGGGCCGAATACTTTCGCAAGGCACTGTATAAGTAAGCATTTCACGATATAGTCTACAGTGCATGTAGTCTATAGTCTTCAGCGCATGTGACAAATAAGATATGTTTTGAGATCAAGACATGTTTGAGTTAAATAGGCACCTTCACACATTGGATCATACAGAAGTCTGTTAAAACGTTTTTTTTCTCTTCCCTCCCAGTATGTTTGATGTAGGTGGCCAGAGAGACGAGAGGAGAAAATGGATTCAGTGCTTCAATGGTAAGTTTGGATTATGTGGACAATTTTGCTGCCCACAATGTTGTTTTGCAAGTGTCCTGTTGGTGGTTCAGTGAACCATGCTTAATGAGTAACCTGAAACCGGAAGACCTGCCTTAACTCCTGACCGTCTTGTGGTGGAACGGGGACTGTGTCACAGTAGCTTAGCATTGCATACCATCTGGATCCACTTCCACTAAAAAAAATCTATTTTGGTATTTGTTTAATTAGTCAATTCAAAAATATATATAATTTTACACTTATGTATTAGTTCCAAATAAGACGGTCAACAGTTACAGAAATACAATTATTTTTCACCCAACCCAAAGACAAAAACTTAACAATCCAACATTAACAACAGATAAACGGAAGAGAAAAAAAGTCCTCTCATTATCATGCGGATTACGCTTGAACTATAGCCAATATTCATATACATTTCTTTAGAATATACAGATATACAGTTCCAATGCTTCTACAATATCACCGGTTTATAGGTGGCAGGTAGCCTAGTGGTTAGAGCGTTGGACTAGTAACCCGAAAGGTTGCCAGATCGAATCCCTGAGCTGACAAGGTAAACATCTGTTGTTCTGCCCTTGAACAAGGCAGTTAACCCACTGTTCCTAGGCCGTCATTGAAAATAAGAATTTGTTCTTAACTGACATGCCTAGTTAAACAAAGGTAAAATAAAATTGTAGAAAATAAACAGATCCCAAATAACATTAAACTCTGGAGCTATCAAGGCACAAGGTGAGACCCAGATGTAGACACAGGAGGCAGATGGTTGGAGTCTTACAATGTTTTATTAATCCAAAGGGGTCGGCAAGAGAATAGCCATGTACAAGAAAAAGGTCAACCGGTTCAGAGTCCAATAGGTACCGAAGGGCATGCAGATTGAAGGTCAGGGCAGGCAGGATGATCAGGCAGGTGGGAAAGTAGTCCAGTAGTCCAGGCAGGGGTCAAAACCAGTTCAGAGTCCAATAGGTACCGAAGGGCATGCAGATTGAAGGTCAGGGCAGGGAGGATGATCAGGCAGGTGGGAAAGTAGTCCAGTCAGGGGTCAAAACCGGGAAAACTAGCAAAAGAGAATGGAAAAGGAGTATGGGGAAAAACACGCTGGTTGACTTGACTAAACATACAAGATGAACTGGCACAGAGAGACAGGAAACACAGGGATAAATACACTGGGGAAAATAAGCGACACCTGGAGGGGGTGGAGACAATCACAGGGACAGGTGAAACAGTGACCGGGGCTTTTTTTATTTCTTTTTTTTTGCTATATAAGTGAATTTTTCAAGAGCTAGGCTTGACGTGAATTATTTTAACCAATGACCAAGTGAGAGAACTGACATACTTGCAAATGAGAGAAATTGAACGCCTAGCTTGTAATAGACAGAGGTAAACTATTTTCTTCTCTCTCTCCTATGTAAAGAGATATTCCCTGGGTAAAGATTTAGGTTGCAAAGTTTACGGATTAATGGTATTGGGGTAGAAGTAATCTCAGAGATATAGCGCAGCACTGAGCTCCAAAATGTTTATCTCGGCACACTCCCATAGGCAATGATACAAGGTGCCTAGATGTGTGTTACAATTAACACACAGGTCTGGGATATTGGGGTGTGTGAACGGGTTGGTTAACAGGGGTGATAGTGTATGTTTAGTAACCACAAGGACCGCATTAATCCTTTGTAGTGAGGAAAATATGTAAAGATCTGTTGAAACAAACATAAATCTATACTAACCGGAAAACACTGAACCCCATTCCCTTGTCTCCCTAACCGAGACACCCAACGCTTCCTCTCCCACCTCCCTCTAATCGTAGAGTGTAGTCTGGTGGACGACTGATCCGTTACAGGGAGCAGTCTAACCAATGTGACGCTCAACAAAACAAAGTGTCTCCTGCCTTCTCTCGGCCATTACTCCTCATGAACAAAACAAAAGGCATATATAGCAACTTGTTACGTGAAATACTACTTGGTCTTCGTTTGAAAAGTAGCAAAGAATATCTCCACTTAAAACGTAACGTTAGTTAGTGAAGCCTGAGATTAACGTTAATGTTACAGCTTGGACAATCCAAAATAGTTGTAAATGATCCGCAACACAGGGTCTGTAGCTAGTTGCTACCAAGTAACAACAAATACAGAAGGTGTCATAGTATGACATTTTTGGACTGTATCAACAGTGGACTAATGAAACAAATGACTAAAGATAGTCTGTTAGTGGAATTTTCCTTTAACATGACATGGTTTACGATGTCACTGCGTCTGATCCTCATAATGCACACCATTATGCACCAATATGCACCATTTCATGCTTAAAAAAAACATTTAATGTGCTCTTATTTCTTTTAGATGTGACGGCGATCATCTTTGTGGCGGCAAGCAGCAGTTATAACATGGTCATAAGGGAAGACAACAGCACCAACAGACTCCGGGAATCCCTGGATCTCTTCAAGAGCATCTGGAATAACAGGTTGGTCATGGTCACCTAATCAGGCTCTCTGCCCTCTCCCGACTCAATTATGCCCTACTTAAAATTTCACACCAGATTTAGTAATAGGCGAATGTAACGTTTGCATTCCATTTTGTTATGATTTCAATATACTTGCAATACAGTTGCAAACTGAATTAATTTTAAACCAGCTTTGTTTATTTTCTGTAGCAAATTCTTGGTGAAAATGTGTTTTAAAGTACATTGCAACACTACATGTATAATAATATGACTTCTGGAGTATATATTATTGTAAGAGGATGTACTTTTAGCGATTGACAGTAATAATGGTAACAGACTGAAGCATGCTTCCCATTTTAGTTTTAATCAGTCAACGTGGTGATATCAGTGTGAATCGGTCAAACGGAAGCAACACATGAGTTGGATAGAGATATTTTACTTTTAAACCCATCCATTCACATTCCAATAACTCTGACACAGTGTCATTGTTTAAATGCCTGTCTAGTCACGTCATTCTTTACAATCTTTCTTTTCAGATTTTTACGGACCATTTCAGTCATCCTGTTCTTGAACAAGCAGGACATGCTGGCTGACAAGATCTTAGCAGGGAAATCCAAACTTGAAGACTACTTCCCTGAGTACGCTCGCTATACTGTGCCAGCCGAAGGTGGGTGCTGAGATGTGCGGAAAACACTGTTTCTTTAAATAAAACTTGATCATAATAATTAAGAAGATCTACTAACCTAAGAGACCCACACATTACGCTCTTCCAGCAACGAAGCGTGCACCAAATCGTTGTTGTTGCTTCACAGTGAAGGACCTCCAAACCGATCCACAAGATGTATACAAAGATTAACCCATTTTGGCGACTCACACTTTTGAAATTTGTGACTCAAATGGAGTCATTTGCGCAGGCCCTGGAATAAACCTTTATTTAGCCCTCATATGACCCTCTAACTTCTAGATATCCCAGGTACTCAATTGCAGGATGTAATAGCATCAACATGCCTTTCTTCCCATCGTCAAATGAAATCACAGAATAGTTTAGAGCACGGAGAGCACTAGTTAGAGATGCTCCATAAACATTTGATTGCAGATACCATCATCAGGCACTGCACTACATCCAGTCCTAATGATATGGTATCCTTGTACTGATGAACCTGGATTTCTTCTGTTTGTCTCTTTCTGAACAGCCGTTCCAGACCCCGGAGAGGACCCTAAAGTGACCCGGGCCAAGTTTTTCATCCGAGATGAGTTCCTTGTACGTAGTTTTCATTCTATGTACTGACTGTAGATGCTTGTATTGTAGTGTTAACCATTTCAGGTTTGGGCTCATTTTCTGTTCCAATTCAGGAAGTTAACAGAAATGTGTCTCCCCACAGAGGATCAGCACGGCGAGCGGCGACGGAAAGCACTACTGCTACCCCCACTTCACCTGCGCCGTGGACACGGAGAACATCCGCCGTGTCTTCAACGACTGCCGAGACATCATCCAGAGGATGCACCTGCGCCAGTACGAACTCTTGTGATTGGTCGTAGCCCACCATCCAGTCGGCTCTGGGCCAATCCCGGTGCAGTTTGTTTCCACTCCAAAAACACAAGTTCCTTTCAACACAGGGACCAGGAGAACTACTGAAGCATCACAATGCTGTCATTTTGTTTGCCATTTTTGGTTTTATTTTGTTCTTTAATTTTGGCCCATTTTTTTACTGTTATTTTGTAGGTATAAGCGGGGATGGGAAAGGATGTGTGTGTGCCTCAGTCTTATTTCAAATGCCTTTATTCTGCTCATTCCACTAAGCCTTTTTAGACATCTTGTTTTGTGGGTTTTGATTTGAACTAGTCTTCTGTAGTTTCTGTTGTAGTTGGACCTGGACCAGCTGATGTTGTCAGAGGGTGTGTGTGTGTACGTTTGTGCGTGAGAGAGTTGAGGTATCTAATGAGGTAACTCCTGTGTGTGTTGGTTCCAAAGTTGGAATCAACCTTCCGACACTCCTTTGCATGGATTACTCCGCTTTGCTCGCTCTCTCCCTCCCTCTATTCTGCTCTGAGTACTTGATGAAGGAGTGGGGCGGGCAGGAGATGTAATGCACTTTGCATCAGGTAACTTAACGCCGTCAAGGAAGTATACACATGATGTAGCACCAAGATATTTATTACTCTGTCACTTTTTATTTGGGTTTGTTTGTTTTTATTGCAACATGGAGAGAGAGGCTTTCTGACTGCTTTTGTGTGGATGCTGAGAGCCGTAGAATTAGCATAGAGGGGGTGGGGCTTGTGGGAAGACCAGGAGGATGCTGGGAGTTTGAGTCCAATGCACCTCCTGTCGTAGGGCAGCAGCATTCTGCCACGTGTCTAGATGGAAAGAGAAATACCACACTCACTTTGATTTGCCCACAGACAGTCCTTTTTGACTTAGATCCTCTTGGGCAATAGTTATATATATATATATAAATATATATAATATATTTTTGTTTTTGTTATCTTGCACACTGTGCAAGGTTGATTATCTTGTACAGACTGCAAAATGTAATGTTATTTTGTACAACTTTATTGAGAGAAAAAACTTCTTGTAGAATATCTTTGTGCCTTGATAATGGCTGTACCTGTAAATTGAGCTCTGATGTATGTTTTTGACTGCGCTGTACAGCTTGATGTCAAACTCTATCTGACAGTAGAGACTGCAGGCAGGGAGTTTCTCTCTCGCTCTCGTGCTCTCTCTCTCTCTCTCTCTCGGTTAGTTTTTCTGGTTTATAAAAAAAGAAAATGTTCTTTAGTAGAAAATGGCGGAAAAATTTGTGCGGTGTAAAAAAAAAATCAAATCCTGTATACATTATGCAAATTAACCACTTACCTACCGCAGTGACCGCAGGTCGCAGCCAGAGACATGCCTTCATCCTCTTTCGTTTCGACGGTGAAAATGTATATTTTTATTTCTGATTCTCAGCTTTAATACATTGGAAGATCCATTGACGTGTCCAAATCGCAACCTGGCGTTGTTTTACTACAGTAGGAAGCATCTTTTTAGATATGAAGTGTGTATGAGATGTATACATGCGCGTGCCAGTAAATGTGTGTGTATGTGTGCTTCAAAGCATGCATGTACTGTAAAACATATATACACACATGTACTCATGCATTGTATATCTACATTGTACATGTGCATTTTGTATTAATATATATGTACATATACATTTATAAAGATATACATATATTCTATAAATCTATATGTACAATTATACATAGTAATGTGTGTACCTATGCGTATACATATTTATGAATGTCTAGAACGTATGTATGCATACAGATGTATAGGCATCAACTTATATAGAATGAGACGAGATGATAAAGTAGTGATCCTTCGGTCATAGAGATCCCTTCACAATGGCACAGGCATTGTGAGCGTGTGGGCACAGTTAGACAGGATATTCTTAACACTGAACAGAAGCTTTCAATGTGCAAGTCTATTCTGAGAGCGAGGAGGTAGATGTGATAATGTTTGTGTTTTCAGGCCTTTAAGGAATACAAAAAGTATTTTTATTTTAATAAAGAGGCACATCAGAAGACCTTTGTTTTTTTTTTTTGGTTTGTCTAAACTGAATATGTGGGGAAATGATACTTATGTACACTTTGTATATGCATAAATTACAGTTGCAAGAAACCCAGTTCTGCCCTCGACTGTTTTCGTCCGGGTCACATTTAAAGGTCAATGATGGCCCTGCCATAGCTTACTCACCGGGATAAAAAAAATAAAAAAACATTCAGTTGCCAATAATTTATAAAGAGAATGAACGGATAACATATCATTGCACGCTATTAAAATGCACCAACAAAGAGTGACCAAGGCCTTTAAAAGGTGCTGTTGGTTTGGATGTCAGGAGTGTCAACCCTATTACGGTCTCTTTGGTCTCAGGGATGAACATGGTCAGGGTGAGGAGGTCAAAGGTGGTCGGTCACACAGATGAGACCTACCGTTACTTTGATTTCAATCACACTTTTGGTGTATTTGCTAACCTGAATGCTGCCCTTTTTTTTATGTGGCCTGCCAAGGAAATAATTATTTGATCTAGGGGAAACACTATAACAGTCACAGGCCCTTGTGCTTGCCCATGAGGCTGGTGGCTAGGAGCATGAAGCTCTTTGAGAAGTGGAGGTGGGCCATGAGCATGAGGGAGACAACCATGCCTGTGGCGCAGTAGATGGCCACCACGCTGCTCTCCTCTAGCAGGAAAGAAGGTGCCCTGCAGAGAGAGGGAGTGGGAGGTTGTGTCCCGATTCTCTACCCTTCTAACACTATTTAAATTCATGAAGTAAACTTAAATTGAAATGGAATTGACCCCAACCCTGACAGTTACTAGGATGAAGCTGAGGTTGTTGCAGTTTCTCCAGCTGAAGGAAGGAACGCTGATCTCTCGGTGCTTGTTGTCATGAACCACCTTATAGGCACTGGGTGTGGCCACTCAGGATAAGGGGGAGCTGAAACTAGCAAAGTAACTGTAGAGTGAAACCAAAAGAATCCATCATATTTCTCCAATCACAAGCTTGTAAGTGACAACCTATTATTGTTTTCAGTCAGAAAGATATCCTTCAGAATTATTCTTAGGGATTTATCTCAGTCTGAAGTGGCTTCCTCTGTCGGGACCTTTCCTTCATCTGCACTGATCTGGAAAAAACGACTTATGAAAGCAAGCAGAGGCCACTTCAGACAATAGAGATGAATCCCATGTGTGAGTGATAGTCCTGAGTATTTAAACTCACCCTTTGAGAAGCTTCCTGGTATAGCATGTCATAATGCTCATGGAACACCTGGTGGCGCTCTTCAGGAGAGGCGACATCCTTCCCAGTGCACTCTGCATCGTTCAGGTGGTACACAGGGTAGTGCTGCCCACAGAAAAGGTCAACAAACAGTAAATAGATGTTTATTGTCACATACACCAGATAGATGCAGTGAAACGTGTTGTTCAAAGAGTCGGCCATATTAGTCAAATCAAACTTTATTTGTCACATGCTCCGAATACAACAAGTGTAGACCTTACTGTGAAATGCTTACTTACAAGCCCTTAACCAAAGGTGCAGTTCAAGAAGAGTTAAGAAAATATGGGGCACCGGTACCGAGTCAGTGTGCGGGGGCACAGGTTAGAGGTAATTTGTACATGTAGGTAGGGGTGAAGTGACTGCATAGATAATAAACAGCGAGTAGCAGCAGTGTTCAAAACAAATGGGGGGGCAATGTAAGAGTCCGGTGGCCATTTGATGAATTGTTCAGCAGTCTTATGGCTTGGGGGTAGAAGATGTTAAGGAGACTTTTTGGTCCTAGACTTGGTGCTCTGGTACCGCTTGCCGTGCGGTAGCAGAGAAAACAGTCTATGACTTGGGTGACGAGTCTGACAATTTTATGGGCTTTCTTCTGACACCGCCTATTACATAGGTCTAGGATTGCAGGAAGCTTGGCCCCAGTGATGTACTGGGCCGTACGCACTACCCTCTGTAGCGCCTTACGGTCAGATGCAGAGCAGTTGCCACACCAGGCGGTGATGCAACTGGCCACGATGCTCTCGATTGTGCAGCTGTAGCACTTTTTGAGGATCTGGGGGCCCATGCCAAATCTTTTCAGTGTTCTGAGGGGAAAAGGTTTTGTTGTGCCCTCTTCACGAATGTTTGGTGTGTTTGGACCAAGTACGCACCCTTGGAGAAAATTAGGATTAAATGCCTTGCTCAAGGGCACATCGACAGATTTTCACCTAGTTGGCTCATGTATTCAAACCAGCAACCTTTTAGTCATTGGCCCAAAGCTCTAACCTCTAGGCTACCTGCCACACTTAGAACATTACATGAGTGAACTATGCTAATGAATGCTAATGATACAGATGTGGTCAAATACACTGTGGCCACTGTATTATGTACAACCATTTAGTACTGGCTTGGACCCCCCTTGCCTCCAGAACAGACTGATTTCTTCGGGGCATGGATTCTACAAGGTGTCGGAAACATTCCACAGGGATGTTGGTCCATATTGACTCAATGGCATCACACGGTTGCTGCAGATTGGACGGCAGTACATTCATGCTGCAAACAGCCCATTCCTTCTCGTCCCAAATATACTCTTGGGTTTGGTCAGCAACAATGTTCAGATACCCTGTGGTGTTCAATCATTGCTCGATTGATATCAAGGGACCTAAAGTGTGCCAGGAAAACATTCCCCACACCATTATGTCACCAGCCTGTACCGTTGACTCCTGACTCTGCCATCAGAATATGCAATAGGAACTGGGATTCGTCGGACCAGGCAATGTTTTTCCAATCCTCAATTGTCCAGTGTTGGTGATCGCGTACCCACTGGAGCCCAGTGAAGGTTGCTGAGGGGAGGACAGCTCATAATATTGACTGAAGTGGAGCAAATGGAATGGCATCAAACACATAGAAACCATGTTTGATGCATTTGATACCAATCCACCTATTCCGCTCCAGCCATTACCACGAGCCCGTCCTCCCCAATTAAGGTCCCACCATCCTCCTGTGCTGGAGCAGCTTCTTTTTGCTTGTGGCTGATAGGAATGTAACCCGGTGTGGTCGTCTGCTGCAATAGCCCATCCATGACAAGGATCGACGAGTTGTGCGTTCCAATAGGCACACTACCGTAGTACTGTGCCGTAATTTGTCTGTTTGAGGCCCGCCAGTTATCTTGCACGATTCTTGCCATTCTCGTTCGACCTCTCTCATCAAAAAACTATTTTCGCCAACAGGACTGCCGCCACCCGGATTTTTTATTTTTGTAGCTCCATTCTCGAAAAAGCCTAGACACTGTTGTGCGTAAAAAGCCCAGGAGGGATTCTGAATCCGGCGCGTCTGGCACCGACGATCATACCATGCTCAAAGTCACTTAGGTCACTTGCCCATTCTAATGTACAATAGAACAGTAACTCAATGCCTCTGCCTATCTGCCTGCTTTACAGTGCATTCAGAAAGTATTCAGACCCCTTCACCTTTTCCACATTTTGTTCCGATACAGCTTTATTAAAAAATGTAGTAAATCGTTTTTTCCCCACATCAATCTACACACAATACCCCATAATGACAAAGCAAAAGCAGGTTTTTAGACATTTTTGCAATGAGCAGGACAAGATTGTGAAATGTCAGAATAATAGTAGAGAGAATGATTTATTTCAGCTTTCATCACATTCCCAGTGGGTCAGAAGTTTACATACACTCAATTAGTATTTGGTAGCATTGCCTTTAAATTGTTTATCTTGGGTCAAACATTTCGGGTAGCCTTCCATAAGCTTCCCACAGTAAGTTGGATGAATTTTGGCCCATTCCTCCTGACAGAGCTGGTGTAACTGAGTCAGGTTTGTAGACCTTGCTCGCACACGCTTTTTCAGTTCTGCCCACAAATTTTCTATGGGATTGAGGTCAGAGCGTTGTGATGGCCACTCCAATACCTTGACTTTGTTGTCCTTAAGCCATTTTGCCACAACCTTGGAAGTTGGAGACTTTTATCTCCCTCACCAACTTCAAACATCTGCTATCTGAGCAGCTAACCGATCGCTGCAGCTGTACATAGTCTATCGGTAAATAGCCCACCCAATTTGACCTACCTCATCCCCATACTGTTTACATTTATTTACTTTTCTGCTCTTTTGCACACCAATATCTCTACCTGTACATGACCATCTGATCATTTATCAATCCAGTGTTAATCTGCAAAATTGTAATTATTCGCCTACCTCCTCATGCCTTTTGCACACAATGTATATAGACTCTCTTTTTTTTCTGTGTTACTGACTTATTAATTGTTTATTCCATGTGTAACTCTGTGTTGTCTGTTCACACTGCTATGCTTTATCTTGGCCAGGTCGCAGTTGCAAATGAGAACTTGTTCTCAACTAGCCTACCTGGTTAAATAAAGGCAACAACAACAAAAAGTATGCTTGGGGTCATTGCCCATTTGGAAGACCCATTTGCGACCAAGCTTTAACTTCCTGACTGATGTCTTGAGATGCTGCTTCAATATATCCACATAATTGTCCTCCCTCATGATGTCATCTATTTTGTTACGTGTACCAGTCCCTTCTGCATCAAAGCACCCCAACAACATAACGCTGCCACCCCCGTGCTTCACGGTTGGGATGGTGTTCTTTGGCTTGCAAGCCTCCCCCTTTTTCCTCCAAACATAACGATGGTCATTATTGCCAGACAGTTCTATTTTTGTTTCATCAGACCAGATGATTTCATCAGACCAGACCAGCTGATTTCTTTGTATTTTCCCATGATGTCAAACAAAGAGGCACTGAGTTTGAAGGTAGGACTTGAAATACATCCACAGGTACACCTCCAATTGACTCAAAGTATGTCAATTTGCCTATCAGAAGCTTCTAAAGCCATGACATAATTTTCTGGAGTTTTCCAAGCTGTTTAATGGCACAGTCAACTTAGTGTATGTAAACTTCTGACCCACTGGAATTGTGATACAGTGAATTATAATTGAAATAATTTGTCTGTAAACAATTGTTGGAAAAATTACTCGTGTCATGCACAAAGTAGATGTCCTAACCGACTTGTCAAAACTAAAGTTTGTTAACAAGAAATTTGTGGAGTGGTTGAAAAACACGTTTTAATGACTCCATCCTAAGTGTATGTAAACTTCCGACTTCAACTGTATTTATTAGGTCAATGTGGCTTATATGATTAATATGGTCATAATGCTTCTTGACAGTGTCATAAAGTGTATTTTCTTAGTCCAAGTAAAGTGACACGGGATGGTCATAATGCTTCATGACATAAAGTGTATTTTTTTAGTCCAAGTAAAGTGACACGGGATGGTCATAATGCTTCATGACATAAAGTGTATTTTCTTAGTCCAAGTAAAGTGACACGGGATGGTCATAATGCTTCATGACATAAAGTGTATTTTTTTAGTCCAAGTAAATTGACACGGGATGGTCATAATGCTTCATGACATAAAGTGTATTTTCTACATGTTATTTAAAATATGATAAAGAATTCATTACAACAACAACAATAAAGGAAACTTCATGGCAGAAAAAAATATAATTTTATTACATGTGGGTTTTGACACTTATGTAGGTGTCATAAAATAATGCAATATGTCATAACAGGTGGAAATGTGGGTCATGACTGTGTTATGATCATATTATTATTATTTTTTAAATATTTATTTTGACCTTTATTTAACCAGGCAAGTCAATTAAGAACAAATTCTTATTTTCAATGATGGCCCAGGAAGAGTGGCTTAACTGCCTGTTCAGGGCCAGAACGACAGATTTGTACCTTGTCAGCTGGGGGATTCGAACTTGCAAATTTAAGTTACTAGTTCAACACTCTAACCACTAGGCTACCCTGCCACCCCCAATTATGACAGGTTCCGAAAAGTTATGTTATGACATATTATGACATGGTTCTGACTGTCATAACGTGTTATGACACTCAGTGTCAAGTAAAGTGTTACAGAGAAGTTTGAGCTGGGGTATCAACATCTGCCTTAACCCCTCAGCACTATACACAGTAGGATGTCTCCATCTCCTCCCAACACAAACCATTTGGGCCTCTACTGTTATTTACTTCCTCAATCACTTGAATTGGGGTTAAATCATACCATTGTGTCGTAAGTGGGAGATATAATATAATTAGGAATTAGAATAAATGGACACGGTTGGTAATAAGACCACACACATACACACAGATCCCCTTATGTGCTAAAAGACATGATCACATACTATCCTGAGTAGTCCAGCTGGTGGGGCTGTGTGTGGTCTAATAACCGGCAGTGTCGATCAACAAACCTTTGAGGAGCTCCTTTTCCCCTCAGTCAACGATGTCTCCCAAAATGAAGACCACCTCTGGCTGTAGGAGCCCCAGGGCTGTCCGGAAAGCCCTCTCCATCTGCCCTGCTCTATCAGGAAGGAACGTACAGTACATTATGATTAGGGCAGGGAGTTTTATTGACCATGTGGAAAGACCACTAAGAAGGACAATTAGGAGAAACTCTGGGTCCTGACTATAGTCATAGCCTGCAATAACAACCCAGAGTTTTCCTTGGTCAGGCCACATAAGGAATATCCCCTGGCCCTAATAATGATCTTTAGGCCATGACTGCCCAGTACTACCAAGAGACAACCACCGATTTAAAGTATTCTTGTCTATCATGCTGTATAATGCACAATGTCCTGGTAGCATCCTGTCTCAATGAAGAAAACTATTGAGACTGACCACTAGAACTTATTTTGTGGCCCATGTGAACATGAGACATTGGAGTCACAACGGGGCATTTGGTTTCCCTAGCTGGTGAAGTGGATGTCATGGTGAATTCATAGAATCTGATATTAAGACGATTCATTATATTCCTGTCCTAAAAACACTAATAATGCCCACTATCCAACCCAAAGTGTTCAGTGCACACAGGATCAAAATGATGTTTTCCCACAATATGCAAATTCCAATAGTCCTGACTCAATCAGCTATGAACAAAATGTGTGATTTATGCTTTTTGTTTTCAAGGACTTGATTTGTGTAGTCTGTGTCTGTTCATTATTTCAGAGTTTTATTTTTCCTGTCACATGATCTGAGATGAACATTAGAGCTTTGACCAATGAAACGTTTTAAATGCACTTCCATTAAAATATTCAACAAATGACAGTCCTAAATTAATGTAAAACACAAATAATATGAGGGTTATGTAAACTTTCTTCTTTATCACTTATCAGTATGATAACTAAGTAATAAACACATAAACCATGACATTGGAACAGGAGTGCACAGCCTACCTTAGCAGGTGGGTACACGAGAGAAACAAATGGCGAAGCTGTGGAGGTTGGGGAGTCCTTTGCCGCCGTTCCCATTCAACTCCGACCACGAACAATGCAAAATTGCAAAATATCAAATATTCACAGAAGATTAACACGCAAATGACATAAGAACAGAGTGAAAATTACGCCCTATTTACATTTGCCACTCAGTCCGTGCATGTCTGAGAACGAAATGTGAATCTGTTCCACACGGGGACGAGGCGAACTAAATCGTGCCTTAGATAACCGTATCCCTGGCAAAGAAATACGCATATTCGTCGGTGTTAATAGTTTGTTTGGTCCGTTTAGGATTGCCATGCGACAGCAATCTCCCAAATTCGACTCGCGTGCGATGTGCGCACCCTAGTCGAGAGAATGCGGACGCGGAATTGTTGTTGCGTGCTTAATGTGGCTACAAAGTATGCAAAGCATGAGTGAGAGACTGTTTAGCCTGGTCAACAACAAAAATACGGTGTAGCCTGTGTGTGTGTGCGTGTGTGAGAGGGAGAGAGCTGTTTTGACTTCTAAAAAAGGCAGGACGAGCAACATTCCTCAGAGATCGATCTGATTCCCAATGGTGCACGCCTGACTGGTACGTTACTTTGTTACGTGCATTTCCCTTGATTTGTGACTAGCTACATCGTTTTAATTTCAACATGATAAGGTTTGTATTTTTCAACCATTCTATCATCTATCCTCCTGATGATATATAGCTTACTGAAAGAGACCTAAAGTGACCTGAAGACCCAACGTGACCTGTCTTGTTTCAGCCACCACTGAAGTCTTTCTATCTCTTATTTCACTGAAGTGCAAATGACATTGTATTTCAATGCATACTAGAGAGTACACTAATCCTTGAAAGACAAAAACTACCTGATACACTTCGGACACACATAGTGACATGATTAGCAAGAATTCTCTTTAAGGTTTTGGAAATCCAAGATGTGAGATATTAATAAGCCTATTATTTTTATGTGATTTCATGTCATTTCATTTTGGAAATGAATAAGACTGTTTTATACTTAATTTTTCATATTTAACCGTTATTTTACCAGGTAAGTTGACGGAGAACACATGCTCATTTACAGCAACGACCTGGGGAATAGTTAGTTTTATTTCCATCTCTTCATTCAAAAACTCCACCATGGACACTCTTACTGACAGTTGTGACTGCTTCGCATGATGTATTGTTGTCTCTGCCTTCTTGCCTTTGTGCTGCTATCTGTGTCCAATAATGTTTGTACCATGTTTTGTACTGCTACCATGTTGTTGTCATGTGGGGTTGCTTCCATGCTGTGTTATGTGTTGCTGCCATGCTATGTTGTTGTCTTAGGTCTCTCTTTATGTAGTGTTGTGGTGTCACTCTTGTCGTGATGTGTGTTTTGTCCTATACTTTTATTTTTAATCCCAGCCCCCATCCCGGCAGAAGGCCTTTTGCCTTTTGGTAGGCCGTCATTGGAAATAAGAATTTGTTCTAAACAGACTTTCCTAGTTAAATAAAGGTTCAATAAAATGAAATAAACAGAGGAGAGGAGGGGGATGAATGAGACAATTGGAATCTGGGCATGATTAAGTGACCATGATGGTATGAGGACCAAATTGGAAATTTAGCCAGGACACTAGGGTTAACACCACTACTCTTACGATAAGTGCCATGGGATCTTTAGTGACCACAGAGTAAGGACACTTGTTTAAGGTCCCATCCAAAAGAGGGCACTCTACAGGGCACACTACACAGTTCATTTTTTAAAATTTTTAGACCAGAGTAAAGAGTGCCTCCTACTGGCCCTCCAACACCACTTCCAGCAGCATCTGGCCTCCCATCCAGGGACCATCCCACTGCAAGCCAGCAGTGGGATGAAGAGTGGTATGCTGTTTCATGAGTCCTATTATGTAATCTCAGACAGAAACCTTTCTGTATTGTTTCAGATCCAGTCAAGCCAGTTAACCCACCATGTACTGGGTGCACAATGGGAGGATTAGTCTATTGAGGCACCCCACTATAGCCACTGCTGCTTTCAAAATATCTTGTAGAATGCATTTCTGCATGTGTTTCCACCTAATTCTAACCCTTGGGGAATATCTATCATATATGCCTATATTACCCATAGATCTGTAAGTAAATTAATAAAAATGGCTCTAAATCCATCTCTTTAATCGTCCTTTCTTAAATCTTCAACACTATCCAGCAATGCATTGGGACTATGGAGAGAATAGTTTACAAGCGTGCTCACCCTGACAAGATCCTTCTCTAGGAATTGCATTGGGATTATGGAGAGAATAGTTTACAAGCGTGCTCACCCTGACAAGATCCTTCTCTAGGAATTGCATTGGGATTATGGAGAGAATAGTTTACAAGCGTGCTCACCCTGAGAAGATCCTTCTCTAGGAATTGTCAGACTCTATTTGAGTAACATTTCATTCATCAGAATTTCGGCTGATGTTCTTTTCTTCCTATTAGGAATATTACAAAAAAAATATATCGCTTTGGTACTATTTTTACAAGTATGTTGCACATCTTCACAACTCTTAATTCCCTTTTGGGGGTGGCAGGTAGCCTAGTGGTTAGAGCGTTAGGCCAGCAATCAAGAGGTTGTTGAATTGAGTTGACACGGTAAAAAAAAATCTGTCGTTCTGCCCCTGAACAAGGCAGTTAACTCACTGTTCCCCGGTAGGCCGCCATTGTAAATAAGAATTTGTTCTTAACTGACTTGCCTAGTTAAATAAAGGTTCAAGAAATTATATAAAACTGCAAACTGGTCATACTTGTAACGCAGCCAGTTTTTTATTCAAAACCTGTCATTGTGCATTCATTTGGATTGTCAACATATTTTGCCACATAACCATTGATTCAAAATCTAAGTTTATTGTGAAATGTACTGAGAACATTGGTTTAATATTGGTTTAAACACAACATAATGCTATCTTTTCAATTTAGTTGTTTTATCTACCAGTTAATCCAAAGGCAAACAATGCAAGATACGCATTTAAAATCACCCATAGAAGTGCCGAAAGTAATATGTTACACTACTGTAAATGACAGTAGATTACAGTTTTCACATGAATCAATACACTTACATTACCCAACAAAATTGACAGAAAATATATCATTTCCATAATATCTATCCAATGTGTAATCAAAGGTGTGATCAATGAAGACATCCTCTACAATCATTCATGCAAGAAAAACATTTTATTTTTCATATTTACAGTGCATTCGGAAAGTATTCAGACCCCTTGACTTCTCCACATTGTTGCCTCATTCTAAAATGTATTAAATACATTGCTTTCTTCATCAATCTACACACAATATCCCATATAGACAAAGCGAAAGCATATTATTTTTGTTTGAAAATGTATTACAAATAAAAAAACTTATTTAATAAGTATTCCAAATTTAGTCCATTCAATTGAATTTACCACCGGTGGACTCCAATCAAGTTGTGGAAACATCTAAAGGATGATCAATGGGAACAGGATGCATCTGAGCATAATTTCAAGTCTCATAGCAAAGGGTCTGAATACTTATTAAATAAGATAATTCTGGTTTTTATTTGTAATACATTTGCAAACATTTAAAAAATAACCTGTTTTTGCTTTGTCTATATGGGGCATGTTGGTGGCAGAATCATGCTGTGGAGATGTTTTTCAGTGGCAGGGACTGGGAGACAAATCAGGATTGAGGGAAAGATGAACGGAGCAAAATACAGCGAGATCCTTGATGAAAACCTGCTCCAGAGCGCTCAGGACCTCAGACTGGGGTGAAGGTTCACATTCCAACAGGTTCAACGACTCTAAGCACCCAGCCAAGACAATGCAGGAGTGGCTTCGGGACAAGTCTCTGAATGTCCTTGAGTGACCCAGCCAGAGCCCGGACTTGAACCCGATCTAACGTTTCTGGAAAGACCTGAGAATAGCTGTGCAGCGATGCTCCCCATCCAACCTGAGAGGCTTGAGAGGATCGGCAGAGAATAATGGGAAAAACTCCCCAAATACAGGTGTGCCAAGCTTGTAGCATCATACCCAAGAAGACTTGAGGCTGTACTGCGTAAGGTGCTTCAACAAAGTACTGAGTAAAGGGTCTGAATACTTATGTAAATGGTATATTTCCGTAAAAATCTGTTTTTGCTTTGTCATTGTGGGGTATTGTGTGTAGATTGATCAATTTTAAAATAAGGCTGTAATGTAACAAAAGTCAAGGGGTCTGAATACTTTCGAATGCACTGTACATATACTAAATATTTTAGATGCATTGAGAGACCTCACTTTGATCTTCAAGCACAAATGTAATGCAGTCTACTAGGCTAGGATACATTCTTGGTCGTGAATACAATTGTAGGCTATCCCTTTAGCAAAAGGGTGTTGCAAGTGACAACCATTGTTGACCGCGGCAACAGCATGCCAGACATGATCACGTGGTGCAGTGGTAGTTCCGCTTACCTTTCTCACTGCTGCATCTCTTTTGTTATTACTGGAGAAAATGCGTCTGGCATCATCTTCTGGATACATCGTTGTTACCTGCAATATATTTCATTCTACGTGCCGAGCTAACTTGAGTTAAATACAATATTGTTTAATCAAGAGTTTTCCTCGACAATTTTTATTTCTTTGATTTATTTATAGGCTACAGGTTGACAATGGCTGTCAATAACATGGAGTTGTTTTTATTTAGTTCCGAACAGACCATGTCTCATCGGCGTTGACGGGACTATTTTAGAGATTTGTTTTGCGCCTATCAAGGCCCTTCGCATCCGATGTAGAATCGTACATTATTTACAAATGTTGTTGTATCGAAGGTCGGAGATATAGGCCGCACAAATCCACTCAATAACAGGACAGTGGAGGCGAGAGCACCCGTCTGCAGCACCGAGTAAGTCGACAGAGGACAACGGCCATTACGGGACCATACCAGAGACCGTAGCATACACCGCACGCAAGCCACATAATAGGTTATAATTTGCTGACTCTTGGATGTCTAGAATAAGGTGATGTAAACGGCAAAACAATAGCATCTGTTCCTCATTATAAAATGGCAACCTCGGAAAGCGACAAGTGCTGGCGGGAGTGCATGGATGTTGCTGTAGAAGTTGCATGTAGAGCTGGCAAGGTAAATCAAGGGCGCCGTAATCCATCAATTCCATGATGTATCTGTGTTGCTCTTTGTAACGTTTTTTTTTAATGTAGGTAACGACATTTTATATTTTTGCAAACCTGGCTACAAGGTTTCGACCCTGGCTAAAATGTTTGTAACGTTTTTTTTAATGTAGGTAACATTTTATATTTTTGCAAACCTGGCTACAAGGTTTCGAACCTGGTTAAAATGTTTTTAACCTGGCTACGTTTAGAAGGCTACAATGTTTTAATTTATTTTGTACCTTTATTTAACTAGGCAGGTCAGTTAAGAACATATTTTTATTTTGTATTGAGGACCTGCAGGGGTTATTTTGCCCCACAGACCTAAGTATGCATCAGTGTGCTATTATAAATAGTCTGCACTGTATTGAAATGATTAAACACTTGTTGAAATACAGTGTTACCATGTAGCTTAAATATATATTTAAGCTACATGGTAACACTGTATTTCAACAAGTGTTTAATCATTTCAATACAGTGCAGACTATTTATAATAGCACACTGATGCATACTTGTAAGTTTACCCATTGCACTTTACTTTAGATAGCCCAATTGGCCGGCAGATGGTGGTATTCTTCAATTGACGTTCGTTTGGGCTATACTTTAGACACAGCACATGTTCATGACCTGCTATGCCTCACCGTGTTGACACATTGAGGTTGGCAGAACTTGCCACTCCGATCTTCCTATCCTGTTTAATCAGGCAGACCAAAGCAGACATTGTAACAGTGGACAAGATAACCTGGCTCGCTTTATGTGAAGTGACTCTAAGACCTATTCATTAATATATTGATACTGTATAAACCGGGTTTACCCTAAAAAATTGCTTGGAAAGCCCATGTCCTGATTCCCAGTCTTGAATGTTGGTGGTGTGTGTTTTATGTTACTTGTTCCCTCTCCCTCCAGGTAGTACAGGAGGCAGTGAAACATGAGAAGAGTGTGAGCACGAAGAGCACTCCAACTGACCTGGTGACTGAGGCAGACCAGCAGGTGGAAGAGCTCATCATCTCCACCCTCAGGGACAAGTTCCCCTCACATAGGTATGCAATGGTATCTTCCCCCCCAAAATATTGAACCTTTATTTAACCAGGCAAGTCCGTTAAGAACAAATTCTTATTTACAATGACGGGCTACACCGGCCAAACCCAGACGACGCTGGGCCAATTGTGCACCGCCATATGGGACACCCAATCACGGCCGGTTGTGATACAGCCTGGATTCGAACCAGTATGTCTGGGTTTGGCCGGTGTAGCCCGTCATTGTAAATAAGAATTCCAATTGTCTACTCAAACATGTATGCCAATGGTATCTTCCCAACGCAGGGGTGGTTCTATTTTGGCCCTTAGCTAGCCCCTTAATCTAGTCCCTTTGCGTTTCCAGATCTGAAAGATCTCTTGTGTTTACTGAATACGTGTTAGCTGTATTGGAGGGCTAGGTGGAGCCACAGCCATGTAGCCATCCCTATATTGACAACGTCCTTTACAGTCCATTCAGATCTGTGGATTCTAAAGAAATAGGGTCGAGGGGAATTGTCTAGGCAATTAAATGGAATGAGTCAAAAATTGTAATCGTTGGCCTCTCTCTTCACAAGCGAGTGATGGTAAACTGAATCATCAAAAATAATCTCATTGTAAGGGTTAGTGAGCTAATAGCTAACTTTGCTTTGTGAATCGAAGAATTTTAACACACCAGTGAATTTAGGCATCTCATTTTGACACTTCTGAGTGGTAGTGAATGGTGCTTCCTTACAGCCATGGGGTATGCAAATACATTATTGTTAGGTGAATCAAGGTCACTGTAAATTGTGACCTGACAGGTTCATTGGAGAGGAATCGTCTGCAGCTGGGGAGAAATGCATCCTCACAGACAACCCTTCCTGGATCATAGACCCTATCGATGGGACCTGCAACTTTGTTCACAGGTACAATACAGATTCCTTCAGAAATGTATACACAACAGCCATTTCCTCAGATTAGAGATTTGGAACTATACATGTTGAAGTCAGGAGAACATAGCTGTTAATACAAATAAAAGGTGAATGCTCAGTCGTCGATAGAATACTATCACCACAGATGATTTACTGACGATGTACTTGATTTTCTCAGCTTCCCCATGGTTGCAGTTAGCATTGGTTTCGCTGTAAAGAAAGAGGTAAGCATGAGAAATGTGGGTAAACAGAAGTTATCATGTTGAAAATATTCTCATTATTATTATTCATTTGTTTTCAAATGTAGCTTGAGTTTGGAGTGATCTACCATTGCTTCGATGGAACATTATACACAGCTAGAAAAGGCCATGGGGCATTTTGCAATGGTGTAAGGATCCAAGTATCAAAGGAAAAAGGTAAGTGAACTTCTCCTTGGATTGTAATGTGTTAAACTACCAAGGCAAGCAACTAAAAACATTGTACAATGTAGAATTATCAAAAGCTTGATTGATTAATTTATGTAAAAAAAAATATTGGTTTACCAAAATGTACAGATATAAAATCTTCATTTGACCTATATTGTCACAGCAAAAGAATCCTGCAGCAATAGGAGTCAAACATTTGTGCTTAGGCTATTTACTTAGCCAAAATTAGACTACATGAAATGTGCAATACTGTTAATATAACTGTGGGTTTTCAGTAAATGTATGTATATCACAAAGATCAGGAAAATTCTCAGCAACAAAAGAGTGATCAAATTAAGTTCCCACACCTGTACTGTATCCATTATCCTAATCTAGAGCTGTTTTTCTATTCCCAACGACTGTTAGATGTCTCCAAGGCGCTCATTTTGACCGAGATCGGAGCCAAGCGGGACCCAGCAACACTGAACATTTTCTCAGGGAACATCATGAAGTTACTGAGTGCTCCAACTCATGGGTAAGAACAGACCGGTTGTTCTCCAATACTTTCAGTGGTCATTCTGGGTCATCTTCATTAGGCATCAAACGGAAGAAAAGACTGAAACAGGGAGGGATTACCTGGACACTCATTTTCCGTTGTGTTCCCTAATGAACATCAAATCAAATTTTATTTGTCGCATACAAATGCTTGTGCTTCTAGTTCCGACAATGCAGTAATAACCAACAAGTAATCTAGCTAACAATTCCAAAACTACTACCATAGACACAAGTGTAAGGGGATAAAGAATATGTACATGAAGATATATGAATGAGTGATGGTACAGAGCGGCATAGGCAAGATACAGTAGATGGTATTGAGTGCAGTATATACATATGAGATGAGTATGTAAACAAAGTGGCATAGTTAAAGTGGCTAGTGATACATGTATTACATAAAGATGCAGTAGATGATATAGAGTACAGTATATACATATGAGATGAATAATGTAGGGTATGTAACATTATATTAGGTAGCATTGTTTAAAGTGGCTAGTGATATATTTTACATCAATTCCCATTATTAAAGTGGCTGGAGTTGAGTCAGTGTGTTGGCAGTAGCCAACACATGAGCCTGGTCTAATCGGCCTCACATCAGGGTATATGTGGCGCGCTCCAAATCTCAATACGGTGATGTATTTTGGCCCTAGACTTTCCTTGAATAGCCTGGTACCAGATCTGTCTGATCTTTCTCGCCAACTTCTATGGCCATTGTCACAAACAGATCTGGGACCAGGGGCCGTACATTTAAAATGTCTCAGAGTAGGAGTGCTGGTTTAGGATCAGTTTTGCCTTTTAGATAACAATGAACAAGATTACATGGACAGGTGGGACCTGACCCTAGATCAGCACTCTTATTCTGAGATGCTTGATACACACGGCCCTAGGCTACTCCTTGTGTTCCAGGGTGAGGATCATCGGCAGCTCCACCCTGGCCCTGTGTCTGATAGCCACGGGGGCGGCTGAGGCCTACTATCAGTACGGCCTGCACTGCTGGGACATCGCCGCCGCAGCTGTCATCATCCGAGAGGCCGGGGGGATCGTCATAGACACCTCAGGTGGGGGTTCTAGAATACAATATGTTACTGCTAGTCAATGATGGTCGATAGGTGATAGGGACCGGTTTCACAAGCAGTCAATGTTTGTTTAAATAATTTGTCCTGACTGTCCTCTGTTATCTGGTCTCAAACTTAGCTCTCAGCTGTACGGTTCTCCTGGAGGAGGCAGAGATGAGATGGATATATTAACTTGAGCTTTCACTTGAGAAAATAACTATTGAGGCCCCACAATGCATGCTGTTATTATGGAAAAGTCCCTAGAGTATGATTAAAGCAGTTCTTATAGGCTGTCATTATTGTGATGGACACACTGACTTTTAAAAAGAGAATCCAAAATGTATTGTATTTGACACGATGGCTGCTATCCCCTGAGTGATACTGTATGAGTGAATGGACTTCCGAAGCCTTTGTGAGGCTGAGCTTGATATCCGGCTGAAGAAGTGACTGACTGCCCGCCTCGTTCATCTCTTCTTCCCCAGTTCCGGGGTGTTGCACAAAAGGACCACTGTCTGGGAGTGAGGTCAGGATCATGTGGTCAGCTGCTGGGTGTGCTGCAGTTCAGTCTCTGGCAGCCCAGAGAGAACAAGGGCCCTCTGAGGCCAGGCGAAGCCAAGCTATCAGTTCCTTCCCTGTAATGTTGGAAGAGACTCCATTCAACCTTTCAACCAGTTCCAACAGTCTAGTAGTGGGTCGCTATGGTGCCTGAATAGAAATGTGATTGAAATAGTTCATTTCGTTGTTTTTTTTGTTAGTGGGGAGGCTTTTGGTGCTGACGGTTAGGACTGATTAATTTATCTATAGTTTTATTTTTTATAGTTTATTTTAATATGTGGTTATATGAGTGTGTTTGTTACATAACATATGTATGTGTTTTTCTTTTCCAGGGGGTCCACTTGACCTCATGTCCCGAAGAGTGGTCGCTGCGGGAACCCACGAGATGGCCAATTACATCGTACAGCAACTGCAGCCAATCAGCTACGAGCGGGACGACAGTGACCCCGGTGTGCAAAAGTGAAAGTCAACCTCCATCTCTCTAGTGGATTCTCCTCCGCCTTTTACCTCAAATCATGAAATCCTGCAGCACACTGTCCTGTTCACACCGTCTGCGGTGTACTCTGCAAGAAACACCATTTTCCTCCTTCAATATGCAAACTCTTGTTACAGTTTAACATGTGTGTATATGTAATAATATACACACAGGAAAGTTATACATTTTTGACTACATTTACAGTAGTTATTACCTAGATTGTTTGACAGTCTTTGCCATACGTGGTACCAGACCATGATAGAAATGTATTATAGGAAATTAAAGGAGTAGATCAGTCATATTCCAAATTGGACCTCATCCAACGCATATATCTACAGTAAAGTTCTAGGTATTCATTTATTTGTGAGTCAAATGGCCCTTTAATTATGATACACACACTGTTACATTGCGTTAAAACTACTGAAACTCAATGAAACTGTTTTGTATGATTTATCGCTCATTTCTTGTGGTTTATACACTGACTGAAGTTAACCATGTTTAACCTTTTTCTGAATATGGATCTTTCAGACAGGAAAATGGTGGAAAATGTAGAAGTGTTTTCAATGACGCAATGGAAATACTGTAGATGGAGCAGGTTTGTATGGGAGCTAGAGATTTGGCTTGTAGTGATGGTTGTTCATGTTTTTAAGACTTAAATCACTGCCACTAAAATCACTGTTATTTTCAGCACCTTTACTTATTCAATATGTAATCTTAAATGAATAAATAAACAATTACAGTATGTATGTTTAGTTTTTTGCAAGTTGTATTCACCTGTTTCTCATTGGCTGTGCTGTTAGACAGCACCTTTTTCCATAGTGTTTTTCCCACAAGCATTTTCACAAGAAAGTTGGATATTCATTTTACACATTGTCTAATGAATTTTGTGGTTCCTTTCATATGTTTGACACATGTTTTTCTTTGATAGAATAGCACTGTGATGTATGGTAGTTATCACTGGGAAACATGTTTTTCTTGGTACTGTGTGCCTGTACAAATATGGATCCACATATGTGTCCTTTGGTTCTACAGTAGGCAGCTCTTTGGTTCTGTTTTTACTGGATTGGTGTGTGATGCCTTATCCTTGTGATGATGGCTGTATCTAATTCACTTCACCCTCACATGGCTCCTCGCACAGGGCCGGCATAAGCGAACATAAGGAACTCAGTCGGGGTCTCATTTTACTGTTGAGAGTAGGTAACTTATACAAGGTGTAAGTTAGTGCATCAGTAGTTTTTCTCTTCTGTCAGTCACTGACAGTCAATCAATTAGCCCATGTCAGCTAACATACAGTTGAAGTTGGAAGTTTACATACACCTTAGCCAAATACATTTAAACTCAGTTTCTTACAATTTAATGCTAGTAATAATTCCCTGTCTTAGGTCAGTTAGGATCAGCACTTTATTTTAAGAATGTGAAATGTCAGAATAATAGAGAAAATTATTTATTTCGGCTTTTATTTCTTTCATCACATTCCCAGTGGGTCAGAAGTTTACATACATTTAATTAGTATTTAGTAGCGTTGCCTTTAAATAATTTAACTTGGGTCAAATGTTTCGGGTAGCCTTCCACAAGCTTCCCACAATAAGTTGGTTGAATTTTGGCCCATTCCTCCTGACAGAGCTGGTGTAACTGAGTCAGGTCTATAGGCCTTGCTCGCACACGCTTTTTCAGTTCTGCCCACACATTTTCTATAGGTTTGAGGTCAGGGCTTTGTGATGGCCACTCCAATACCTTGACTTTGTTGTCCTTAAGCCATTTTGACACATCTTTGGAAGTATGCTTGGGGTCATTGTCCATTTGGAAGATCTATTTGTGTCCAAGCTTTAACTTCCTGATTGATGTCTTGAGGTGTTGCTTCAATATATCCCATTAATTTTCCTTCCTCATGAAGCCATCTATTTTGTAAAGTGTACCAGTCCCTCCTGCAGCAAAGCACCCCCACAACATGATGCTGCCACCCCCGTGCTTCATGGCTGGGATGGTGTTCTTTGGCTTGCAAGCCTCCCCCTTTTTCCTCCAAACGTAACGATGGTCATTATGGCCAAACAGTTCTCTTTTTGTTCCATCAGACCAGGGGACATTTCTCCAAAAAGTACCATCTTTGTCCCCATGTGCAGATGCAAACCGTAGTCTGACTTTTTTATGGCGGTTTTGGAGCAGTGGCTTCTTCCTTGCTGAGCGGCCTTTCAGGTTATGTCGGTATAGGACTCGTTCTACTGTGGATATAGATACTTTTGTACCGGTTTCCTCCAGCATCTTCACAAGGTCCTTTGCTGTTGTTCTGGGATTGATTTGCTCTTTTCACACCAAAGTACATTCATTTCTAGGAGACAGAACGCGTCTCCATCCTGAGCGGTATGACGGCTGCGTGGTCCCATGGAGTTTTTACTTGCGTACTATTGTTTGTACAGATGAACGTGGTACCTTCGCCCGTTTGGAAATTGCTCCCAAGGATGTACCAGACTTGTGGAGGTCTACAATTTATTTTCTGAAGTCTTAGCTGATTTCTTTTGATTTTCCCATGATGTCAAGCAAAGAGACACTGAGTTTAAAGGTAGGCCTTGCCTTGCTCTCACAAGCTGTATGACATTTCTTTTTTTCCCCTTTATTTAACTAGGCAAGCCAGTTAACAACAAATGTTTATTTACAATGACGGCCTACTCTGGCCAAACCAGGACGACGCTGAGCCAATTGTGTGCCACCCTATGGGACTCCCAATCACAGCCAGTTATTGTGATACCGCCTGGATTTGAACCAGGGTGTCACACCCTCATCTGTGTCTCCCATCTCCCCTCATTATCCCCTGTGTATTTATACATTTGTTCTCTGTCTGTTGCCAGTTTGTTTTGTTTGTCAAGCCTACCAGCGGTTTTCCCCCTTGCTCCTGTCTGTTTCTAGTTTTCCTGGTTTTGACCATTCTGCCTGCCCTGACATCCTGTACCTTGTCCCACCACACTGGATTATTGACCTCTGCCTGTCCTGAACCTGAGACTGCCTGCCCCCTGTTCTAGTAATAAACATGTTACTTTGACACTGTCTGCATCTGGGTCTTCCTAAAACATGATACAGGGTGACTGTTGTGACGCCTCAAGCACTGAGATGCAGTGCCTTAGACCGCTGTGCCACTCGGGCGTTCCACTTTTAGATGGTCAAGAAGTGGTACAGGCCCCCCAATGGTGGAACAAACTCCCTCACGACGCCAGGACAGCGGAGTCAATCACCACCTTCCGGAGACACCTGAAACCCCACCTCTTTAAGGAATACCTAGGATAGGATAAAGTAATCCCTCTCACCCCCCCTCCCCCTGAAAAGATTTAGATGCACTACTGTTCCACTGGAGGTCATAAGGTGAATGCACCAATTTGTAAGTCGCTCTGGATAAGAGCGTCTGCTAAATGACTTAAATGTAATGTAAATGTACAGTAGCATTGCTTAGCAATATTAGACTATGCTACTAACAATCCCTGTTCTCTCACCAAATTACATTCCAAGAAAATACAACTGATATAGATTTCATAACACTAGGTACAACCCATAGGGGGGCGCACAATTGGCCCAGCGTCGTCCGGGTTAGGGTTTGGCCGGGGTAGGCAGGGTAGCCTAGTGGTTAGAGCGTTGGACTAGTAACCGGAAGGTTGCAAGTTCGAATCCCCGAGCTGACAAGGTACAAATCTGTCGTTCTGCCCCTGAACAGGCAGTTAACCCACTGTTCCTAGGCCGTCATTGAAAATAAGAATTTGTTCTTAACTGACTTGCCTAGTAAAATAAAGGTAAAATAAAACATAAATAAAAATTGTAAATAAGAATTTGTTCTTAACTGACTTGCCTAGTTAAAAAAAGGTTAAATTAAACAACTGAATAGGCCTTCTGGAAAGAGAATATCTCAGATGACAGTGACAGGTAGAAAGGTTACTGCTGTCTCGAATCCTTGTGACGTCCCTACCCTAAACCTTAGCCCTTGCCCCCAGGGCTCTCCAATCTTGTCCCTGGAACACCCATAGTCTTTTTGGGAGATAGAAATGCCCAAAAGTTTAGAAAAATTACTTAAAGAAACTCAGACCTTGAAACTGCATCAATTATGTACATTCTTTTAATATACATCTCCTGTTTGGCCTGTCTCTTGTGATGCAATTCACAGCAGCTCTGACAGATGTGTTGACATGACAACTGCGTCAGAGTTTTGAACAACCCTCCCCCCTTTTGTTTCATGCTGGTCAGTAACTAGCTAACACCAGACATAGATGAAAAGGGAAACATAAGTATCTTTGCCATAGATCAATAGTGTAAACTTTTAATCATATTTGCTCAAACCCTACAGTCACATTTTGGCACGAGTAGAGTAGCTATTTACATATAAACCACGCCCCTCTGCAAACACACCTTCTCGGATGTTGGTTACAAGAAGGTACTTATTTAAATTAGGTAAGAGAACTTCATGTTACCATTGGTGTATTAAAACGAGAGTTAGGGTGATGTCACTATCCCCTTAATAATTCCGCCTCCTGAATCCAAGTCTTTGACATGGGGGAGGGGACCAGTAACTTTATGATCAAACTTTATCAATGTAAAAGCAACTGCCATTTTTCATACTTTGATCTGGTTTCATCCAAATATCACATTTCATGACAGTTCATTACTTTTAACCATTTTAAAATGCAAATTCAACGGGGCAGGGATGGCCCAAGGAACACAGATACTGTAGCAAGGCTCTAAAGCGCTCATGTTGCACCACTCAAATCCCGATAGATGTCGCTGTTGTAGCCTATACATGACCATTCTTCTAAAACCAAAATAGGCCTGCTACTGCGCTATTGGTTTTAAGTTGTGTAACACCACAAAGCAAATGCGTTTGAACCTATATCTGTACTCTACTTCAAATAAATTGTTACACAAACTGTTTTGTAGCCTATGAATACCTCACCTAGATTACTGTTGCTGAGCCATAGGTTAGGCTATGATTTATTGTATGTAGGTGTAGCCTACATGTTATTTCCATACAATAAGTACAAAATCATAACCATATGCATGAAAGCCTATTCCTAATATAATCCTCAACTAGCCTATTTTTACACAATTAGTGTAGGCCTAACAACTAATGAATGAGAAATGTCTGTATATGCAATAACCATAGATAATATGAATCAAATTTTATTGGTCGCATACACATATTTAGCAGATGTTATTGTGGGTGTAGCGAAATGCTTGTGTTCATAGCAATAACTGTGCAGTAATATCTCATACACAAATCTAAAAAGTAAAAGAATGGAATTAAGAAAATTATAGAACATTTACGACGAGCAATGTCGGAGTATTAATAAATATCTATCTATGTCAAGTTGTATAAATGATTGGAGACAGGCGCAGGAATACATAATAGGGGTTTTTAATACTCCACCCAAAATTATAACATGCCATGAAAGGCACAGGGAGGAAGCCCAAAACAAACACATATACAAAAACAGGGATGTAACCCAAACAAAAGAGTGATCTTAAACCTCTAATAAATACACGGGACGAGACCTGTAATAACAATACACGGGACGAGACCTGTAATAACAATACACGGGACGAGACCTGTAATAACAATACACGGGACGAGACCTGTAATAACAATACACGGGACGAGACCTGTAATAACAAGTGCACAACAATACACGGGACCGTAATAATGAGAACACAATACATGCAGCACGAAAGCCAAAACAACAAAGCACAGGTACTCACAAGACCAACGGACATGGGAAAATATAACAACCAGGACAATGGGATCCAGAGGGCACATATATACAATTACTAATCAGGGGAAATGGGAACCAGGAGTGCGTAATTAGACAGTTCAGGGAAGCCTAGAGACTGGTGACGTAGGCCTCCAGAACTGGTGCGCAGAATGAGCAGCAGTACTGGGGGGATCCGTGACAGTACCCCATGCACTGTACTAGCAGCGGAATGACACAGGCCTCGGGGACGACCACAGGGACGCTGTGCTGGTCAGTTACAGCTGCTGAAGTTGCGGCGGCGTCAGACAGACGGGCCGGTTGCAGCTGCCGAAGTTGCGGCGGTATCGGACGGACCCGTTGCAGCTGCCGAAGTTGTAGCGGCGTCAGACGGGCCAATTGCAGCAGCGTCGGACGGGCCAGTTGCAGCAGCGACAGATGGGCCAGTTGCAGCAGCGTCGGACGGGCCAGTTGCAGCTGCCGAAGTTGCGGCGTCGGACGGGCCAGTTGCAGCTCCCGAAGTTGTAGCGGCGTCGGACGGGCCAGTTGCAGCTACCCGAGATTGCAGCGCGTCGGGCAAAGCCAGTGCAGCTGCCCCGAGATTGTAGCTTGGCGTCGGACGGGCCAGTTGCAGCAGCGTCGGACGGGCCAGTTGCAGCGGCGTCGGACGGGCCAGTTGCAGCGGCGTCGGACGGGCCAGTTGCAGCTGCCGAAGTTGTAGCGGCGTCGGACGGGCCAGTTGCAGCTGCCGAAGTTGCAGCGGCGTCGGACGGGCCAGTTGCAGCTGCCGAAGTTGTAGCGGCGTCAGACGGGCCAGTTGCAGCTGCCGAAGTTGTAGCGGCGGCGGACGGGCCAGTTGCAGCTGCCGAAGCTGCAGCGGCGTCGGACGGGCCAGTTGCAGCTGCCGAAGTTGTAGCGGCGTCGGACGGGCCAGTTGCTACTGCCGAAGTTGTAGCGGCGTCGGACGGGCCAGTTGCAGCTGCCGAAGTTGCGGCGGCGTCGGACGGACCAGTTGCTACTGCCGAAGTTGTGGCGCCGTTGGACGGGCCAGTTGCAGCTGCCAAAGTTGCAGCGGTGTTGGACAGGCCAGTTGCAGCTGCCGAAGTTGCAGCGGCGTCGGACGGGCCAGTTGCAGCGGCGTCGGACGGGCCAGTTGCAGCTCCCGAAGTTCTAGCGGCGTCGGACGGGCCAGTTGCAGCTGCCGAAGTTGTAGCGGCGTCGGACGGGCCAGTTGCAGCAGCGTCGGACGGGCCAGTTGCAGCTCCCGAAGTTGTAGCGGCGTCGGACGGGCCAGTTGCAGCTGCCGAAGTTGCAGCGGCGTCGGACGGGCCAGTTGCAGCTGCCGAAGTTGTAGCGGCGTCGGACGGGCCAGTTGCAGCTGCCGAAGTTGTAGCGGCGTCAGACGGGCCAGTTGCAGCTGCCGAAGTTGCAGCGGCGTCGGACGGGCCAGTTGCAGCTGCCGAAGTTGCAGCGGCGTCGGACGGGCCAGTTGCAGCTGCCGAAGTTGTAGCGGCGTCGGACGGGCCAGTTGCTACTGCCGAAGTTGCAGCGGTGTCGGACAGGCCAGTTGCAGCTGCCGAAGTTGCAGCGGTGTTGAACGGGCCATTCCCGCGGTCTCCATTTAGGGTTGATTATTCTGTCACGCTGTATAAATGATTGGAGACAGGCGCATGAATAATATGGGGTTTTAATACTCCCCCCCAAAAAATACAACATGCCATGAAAAGGCACGGGCACGAAGTTCAAAATAAAAACATATACAAAAACACAGGGATGTAACCCAAACAAAAGAGCGAGGTTAAACCTCTAATAAATACACGGGACGAGACCTGTAATAACAATACACGGGACGAGAAGTAGTACCTGGGATCTGTGAGCAGCATTTTTGGAGGATCCGTGACAATATTTAACATACAATACACAAATCCAGTCAAAAGTTTGGGCACACCTACTCATTCAAGGGTTTTTCTTTGTTTTTACTATTTTCTACACTGTAGAATAATACTGAAGACATCAAAACTATGAAATAACACATATGAAATTATGTAGTAACCACAAATGTGTTAAACAAATGAAAAAATAGATTTTATATTTGAAATTCTTCCGAGTATCCACCCTTTACCTTGATGACAGCTTTGCAGACTCTTGGCATTCTCTCAAGCAGCTTCATGAGGAATGCTTTTCCAACAGTCTTGAAGGAGTTCCCACAAATGCTGAGTTGATGTCAGGTGATTGTGGAGGCCATGTGTAACGTGTACGCTGGGAGTCGGGAAGCAAGTACAGGGAGTGCAACTTTTATAATAAATAGAACATAGTACAAAAGACAAAACACGAAGAGACATGAAAGAGAAACAGAACCAAGGGAAGTGACAGATATAGGGGAGGTAATCAGAAAGGGGATAGAGTCCAGGTGAGTGTCATGAGGCGCAGGTGCGCGTAACGATGGTGGTAGGTGTGAGTAATGATGAGACAACGGGCGACGGCAAGCACCGGAGAGGGGGACGGGAGTAAACGTGACACCGGGGCTGCGTTTCAAATTCAAAGTAGACAGCCCTCGGCCCTAAACCCTCAGCCCTATGTCCTTGGGGGAATCCACGTCGCCATATTTGTCGTCGGTCCAAAAGATTAGTTTGCAACATAAGCCCCTCAGCCCTTGCTTTTAACGTTGTTTGTGAGTGTACAATTAAGTTCACTTTGGGGCCTGAAACGCCCCATAATTCAATTTGTGATGATTGTACATCCGCTAAGAAAAGTCCGCAATCATAATTGACTGTAATGCATATAAAGCACCCACAATGGACTGGTGGCTGAAAACACAATCATCGCGGGATGAACTAGTGACGAATTTCCGGGCAAGGGCGGTCCATTTAAAAATCATTCCTTTCTCCCTCGCCCCCTGCAAGGGTATACTCGTCAGACGTCATGATACGTCATCAGAAGTATCCACTTAATTTGAGGGCTGAGGGGATAGGGTGTGTCTGTTAAGTGTTTGGAATACAGCCCAGGTCTTCTGATGCAGAACTCCTTGGTCAAATAGCTCTTACACAGTCTGGAGGCGTGTTTTGGGTCATTGTCCTGTTGAAAAACAAATGATTGTCCCACTAAGCGCAAATCAAATCAAATGGTATTAGTCACATGCGCCGAATACAACAGGACCTTACAGTGAAATGCTTACTTACGAGCCACTAATCAACAACGCAGTTTTTTTAAATGGATAAGAATAAGAAATAAAGTAACAAGTAATTAAAGAACAGCAGTAAAATAACAATAGTGAGACTATATACAGGGGAGTACCGGTACAGATCAATGTGCGGGGCACCGGTTAGTTGAGGTAATATGTACATGTAGGTAGAGTTATTAAAGTGACGATGCATAGATGATAACAACAGAGAGTAAGCGGTGTAAAAGGGGGGGGGGGGGGGTGCAAATAGTCTGGGTGGCCATTTGATTAGATGTTCAGGAGTCTTATGGCTTGGGGGTAGAAGCTGTTTATAGAAGCCTCTTGGGCCTAGACTTGGCACTCCGGTACCGCTTGCCATGCGGTAGCAGAGAGAACATTCTATGACTAGGGTGGCTGGAATCTTAGACAATTTTTAGGGCCTTCCTCTGACACCGCCTGGTATAGAGGTCCTGGATGGCAGGAGACTTGGCCCCAGTGATGTACTAGGCCGTTGGCACTACCCTCTGTAGTGCCTCATGGTCGGAGGCCGAGCATTTGCCATACCAGGCAGTAATGCAACCAGTCAGGATGTTCTCGATGGTGCAGCTGTAGAACCTTTTGAGGACCTGAGGACCCATTCCAAATCTTTTCAGTATCCAGAGGGGGAAAAGGTTTTAATGTGCCCTCTTCATGACTGTCTTGGTGTGCTTGGACCATGTCTGTTTGTTGGTGATGTGGACACCAAGGAACTTGAAGCGCTTAACCTGCTCCTCTGCAGCCCCGTCAATGAGAATGGGGGTATGCTCGGTCCTCCTTTTCCTGTAGTCCACAATCATCTCCTTTGTCTTGAACCAGGTGGGATGGCGTATTGCAGAATGCTGTGGTAACCATGCTGGTTAAGTGTGCCTTGAAATCTAACCACACATGCGGAGATCATCCGTTCACCTACTTTGCGTCTCGCAAAGACAATGCGGTTAGAAACAAAAATCTCAAATTTGGACTCAGACCCAAGGACAGATTTCCACCGGTCTAATGTCCATTGTGCGTGTTTCTTGGCCCAAGCAAGTCTCTTCTTCTTATTGGTGTACTTTAGTAGTGGTTTCTTTGCAGCAATTCGACCATGAAGGCCTGATTTCACGCAGTCTCCTCTGAACAGTTGATGTTGAGATATGTCTGTAACTTGAACTCCGTGGAGCATAGTTTTGGATTGCAATCTGAGTAACTCTAATGAACTTATCTTCTGCAGCAGAGGTAACTCTGGGTCTTCAATTCCTGTGGCGGTCCTCATGAGAACCAGTTTCATCATGGTGCTTGATGGTTTTTGACAATGCACTTGAAGAAACTTTCAAGGTTCTTGACATTTTCCACATTGACTGACCATCATGTCTGTTCTTGCCATAATATGGACTTGATCTTTTACCAAATAGGGCTAGCTTCTGTATACCACCCTACTGTGTCACAACACAACTGATTGGCTCAAACGCATTAAGAAGGAAAGAAATTCCACAAATGAACTTTTAACAAGGCACACCAGTTAATTGAAATGCATTCCAGGTGACTACTGTACCTCATGAAGCTGGTTGAGAGAATGCCAAGAGTGTGCAAAGCTCAAGTGAAAGGGTGGCTACTTTGAAGAATCTGTTTTACACTTTTTTGGTTACTAGATGATTCCATAACTGTTATTTCATAGCTTTGATGTCTTCTCTATTATTCTACAATGTAGAAAATAGTAAAAATAAAGAAAAACCCTGTAATGAGTAAGTGTGTCCAAACTTTGGACTGGTAATGTATATGTGTGTGTGTGTGTGTGTGTGTGTGTGTGTGTGTGTGTGTGTGTGTGTGTGTGTGAACATGCTCTATCTCTATGGTTATAACAACATTATATAGATTGTGTAGATCATATCAAAATTATATAATAGGGAACTACTAGTCCATGACCTGTCCCTGTGCAAGGCTCAACCCTTACTCCCCTTTTCCCGTTAGTCGCGTAAAATCGGCTCAGCTTGGAATCTGTGAGGGTTGGAGTTACCTGACCCAGAGGAGGGCTTGGAATGCGGTAGCCACGCCTGCGGCTCTCTCAGAGGAGGGGCGAGCAACACGTTAGGCTAGGCTACACGCTCACAGCCCTGCCCTGCGTCTGCCTCCCGCTCCTCCTCATTGGGGACTAGATATCCTTCCCTAATTATTGCCTGACTTCTGAATGGTGGAGTCATTTGTCAGTTACAGGGTGGTCTTGTGAAGTTTTCATTGAGGAGGAGAAAAGTGTAATCATATGAGGTAAAGCATAGAGCTGTGCGGGGCTGGGTCGTGCGCGATGTCTGTTAGTTAAGGCTACTCCGAAAGAAATTATATAGTCACGCTTTTACGCATTTCCAAGTGTCTTCTCTTACAAAACTAATGGAGAATTAAGAAACAGGACGCTTGACTAACTCCGTTAACTATCCAAGACGGAGATGATAAATTTGCAACTTGCTGACCGTATTTCATAATTGTTTTCTGTTTTAAGCACGGTGAAGTATTTATTTACTATAAGCGTGGTCCAACCGTTATCAACAGGTAGCCTAGTGTCGATAAACTGCAACATCGTTGTTTACAACCACATTTTTCCCCTGTTAGAAATGGTGTGAAACTCCGTGTAACGTTTGTTATCCAACTGGCCCAGATGTTTAGGGTCTTGGATATGGGGTGTCGAAACTAAGGGCAGAGGAAGCAGCTGTGCCTAAACTTTTCTCCGCTGTTGGCTATGACTTATCAAAAGCGCTGTTTTGGACTTGGACTTCTAAAAAGGATGTTGGAGACACCAACGGGACAATGCCCTCTCACCTGGACTTTGGAGAGAGCTGGACGGGTGCATTAAGATTCCCCAATGCCAGATAGCAGCGTATCACAATAAGACAGCTGCCTGTTTATATTTTATACATCTTTAAGGAATGGCTTCCCAGGTGGTGTGCGGACTGATCTTCAGGCTGCTGCTGCCAGTTTGTCTCGCTGCAGGTAAGCGGATTTTATGAAGCGTGTTGCTAAAATTGCAGCTGCATCGATAATTGAAAATCCAAGAAATATGTGCAATAATCTAGACATATTACTGAAGTATTTTGAAAGGTTATTGGTTTGAAAGCACCAATTTGTAAGTCGCTCTGGATAAGAGCGTCTGCTAAATGACTTAAATGTAAATGTAAATGTAAATGTTTGTTTTTTTGGGACTTACCATATTGAATTGGAAACGTTCTAAATCAGTCCACTGGCTACATTTGATAATAGCATAAACACTTAGAAAATAAAACAAGCAATAATAATAATATATGCACATCCATATAATAACGCTAATAATAATTATTCATTACTATTATTAATATTATTACTGAGCTAACAATGTATCCTTCATCAGACCCAGTTATGCAACATTGCAACAACTAACAAAACAATAACTCAACTAAATTTGATGCAAGTAATAAAAATGGCTTAATTATTGATCACTCGATAAAAAGTGCCAATATGAACTAATTTGAAGTAATGCAAATATGCGACTAAAACTGTTTTTGTTTAGATTAATTAAAATAAATTAAATGGACTGTTTTGCATTTCGGGAATATCGTGTTGGAGGCCAAATGGGTTGTTAAGAAGCCGTTATTTTCTAATAACTTCAGAGGTAGCATCTAAGCATAAAACACGTTTTAGAAGTTTTGTAAAGGATTTATGCTCAGATAATGAAATATTTGTGTTTTAGATATTATATTAGATGTGACTTTGATGGATTGTGTCTGACACTGTGATTATCTTCAACGTTTAACCCTATTTGCTTTGCTAAATTAAACTATGTGGATGGGGTGTCCAGCAGGACCATAGAACATCATTATATTGTTTAGCAGGACACTGTGGTCAGGTTGTCCTTGTCTGTGTTTCACGTCCTATCGTCAGAATATTCAGATTTGTATTCGGAATATTCTCACTACACAATAATTGCTCACGATCTCGCAGTATGGGGACTAATCTTGCTTTACAAACGAAACCAAAGTGAGCGAGCAAATGTATGTTTTGATGCCTCAAATCACTTGTCAAAGGCGGTGTAGGTTTTATAACACAATTGATGTGATGTTAAGGATGGGTGTTAAAAATGAATATAAACTAATTACATTTCTAAGGATCAGATTGGTGAGATATTGGAACAGATGCCTGCTACTGTAAATGATTGGTCACAATGTTTGGATGAACCTTACCAGGGGTACACTGCCTAGGGAATCAGTCTCAGATTTGAAGAAAATATGTGATATCATGTAAGATGTTTTATCAGCATCAACATTGTGTATTTCTATACTAAAGACTGCAGGGTTGGCAAACTACGACAGCTAAGGGCATTATTATTATATGACCAGGTATTAATTTTCAAAGCAGTGCAAACTAATGTGAAATGAGCAACTTGCTGAGGTCATGTCACTTTTGACCATTGAAACCCCCAATATCTGTTATACATGAAACAATGGAAGTGTGTTTAGCTGGACATGGATGGACTGAGTCTATCAAATACAGTACAAAATGTCCACCAAATAAAGCATTAACCATTACACTTTTTGTTCTCAATGGCATCACCTCATAGGAGAGTCTTCATTGGGGTGGCAGCGTAGCCTAGTGGTTAGCGCGTTGGACTAGTAACCGAAGGTTTGCAAGATCAAATCCCCAATCCGACAAGGTATAAATCTGCCCCTGTACAAGGCAGTTAACCCACTATTCCTAGGCCTTCATAGAAAATAAGAATTTGCTCTTAACTGACTTGCCTCGTAAAAGAAAATAGTGTATGCCACCAACACATTCCTTCAGTTTGGCAGTGATAAAGATTTGTGTGGGAGACTATCAGCACCTCTCAAAGCAGATTAACTTCCAACTTTGAAAGATGTTATATTAATCGTCCTCTGTCCTGCTTCTTATTATTCCTCCCTTTTCAGTCCTTTTATCTGACTCTGTGCAGTCTCTTTTACGACACGCCCACGCTCAATGGGAGGACGAGCAGTCAGAGTCCCCTGGTAATGTGATTGTCCAGCGACATGTCTGTTCTATGACTCATGGTTTATCTGGAAGGCTTGTTTATACAGACCTATCGAAGCTGGGCGACCAATACCAGTGCTGATTGATATCTCTTGTTTTGGAGGAGTTCAGTCAATTAACAACCACCCATCCTCATGACTCACCATTGGCCAGATGGTGAAAATGTAGATCTCTACATTTTTTGCAAGTGAAGTATTCATTTTAAACACGACGGAGATAAAAATAAAAATTGGCAGTAATTTCCTGCATTTGCTGTTTTAGAGATGATATTAGATGTGACTTTGATGGATTGTGTCTGACAGTAGGATTTTCTATAAAGTTTTCAAAATATGGTATGATTACTTCGTTTTTTGTTTTTTCAATATTGCTCCTTAATGTTTTTCAAAATCTTCTATGACTCTTTGAAACATGGAGTGTTCTCAGGCAGCTGTGGTTGGGTCTTTCCTAGTAGAAACGGGGAGGCAGGTATCCTAGCAGTTGAGAGCCTTTGGCCAGTATTCGGAAGGTTGCTGGTTCAAATTCAAGTGATGCCTTGGTGAAAGATCTGTAAATGTGCCCTTGGGCAAGGCACTTAACCCTATCAGATGGTGAAAATTTAGATTTATTTTAAAGTGGCACCATTAGGGTCATTTCTGGCATTTTGGAAGGAAGCCCTAAGCCAGATTTGGTTCATTCTGTTCATGTAGAGTATGATTACATTGGATGACTCATTTTGAAAGGTGTTTTTCAAAGTCCAGTTTGAGGAAGAGGGAGAGAGAAACAGAGAGAGAGAGTGAGGGTGAGACAGATCCACAGATGACGCAATCACTATTGCACTCCACACTGCCCTTTCCCACTTTGACAAAAGGAACACATATGTGAGAATGCTGTTAATTGACTACAGCTCAGCATTCAACACCGTAGTGCTCTCCAAGCTCATCACTAAGTTAAGGACCCTGGGACTCTGAACACTTTCCTCTAGAACTGGATCCTGGAGGGATCCAGGGATGTCCCCAGGGAGTGAGGGTAGGCAACAATACACGGGGGCCCCTCAGAGGTACGTACCTAGTCCCCTCCTGTACTTCCTGTTAAACCACACCTGCGTGGCCGCGCACGACTCTAACACCATCATTACGTTGCAGACGACACAACGGTGGTAGGCCTGATCGCGGATGATGATGATACAGCTTATAGGGAGGAGGTCAGAGACCTGGCAGTGTGGTGTCAGGACAAGAACCTCTCCCTCAACGTCAGCAAGACAAAGGAGCTGATCGTGGACTACAGGAAACTGAGGGCCGCCCCATCCACATTAACAGGGCTGTAGTGGAGCAGGTCGAGAGCTTCAAGTTCCTCTGTGTCCACATCACCAAGGATCTATCATGGTCCAAACACACCAACAAAGTTGTGGAGAGGGCACGACAACACTTCTTCCCCCTCAAAAACTTCTACAGATGCACCATTGAGAGCATCTTGACTGGCTGCATCACCGCTTGGTATGGCAACTGCTTGCCACCTGACCGCAAAACGATACAGAGTGTAGTGCGGATGACCCAGTACATCACTGAGCTAAGCTCCCTGCAATCCAGGACCTCTATACCAAGCAGTGTCAGAGGAAGGCCCTAAAAACTGTCAAAGACTCCAGCCAACCAAGTCATAGATTGTTGTCTCTGCTAGACCACAGCAAGCAGTATAGATGCGCCATTTCTGGAACCAAAAGGACCCTGAACAGCTTCTACCCACAAGCCATAAGACTGCTAAATAGTTAGTTAAATAGTTAACCAAATAGCTATCTGCATGAACCCTTTTTGCACTAACTTTTTTGGCTCATCACATACGCTGCTGCTACTGTTTACTACCTGTCACTTTATTCCTAGTTATACAGTGCATTCGGGAAATATTCAGACCCTTGACTTTTTCCACATTTTGTTACGTTACAGTCTTATTCTAAAATGGATTAAAATTTTTAAAACTCGTTAATCTACACAGAATACCACATAATCACAAAGTGAAAACAGGTTTTTAGAAATGTTTGCTAATATATATATATATATATATAAAAATACCTTACTTACATGAGTATTCAGATGCGTTGTTATGAGACTCGAATTGAGCTCAGGTGCATCCCGTTTCCCATTGACCATCCTTAAGATGTTTCTACAACTTCATTGGAGTCCACCTGTGGTAAATTCAATTGATTGGACATGATTTGGAAAGGCACACAACGGTCTATATAAGGTCACACAGTTGACAGTGCATGTCAAAGCAAAAACCAATCAAAGGAATTGTCCGTAGATCTCTGAGATAGGATTGTGCCGAGGCACAGATCTGAAGAAGGGTACCAAAAAATGTCTGCAGGATTGAAGGTCCCCAAGAACACAGTGGCCTCCATCATTCTTAAATGGAAGAAGTTTTGAACCACTAAGAATCTCCCTAGAGCTGGCTTCCCAGCCAAACTGAGAAATCGGGGGACAAGGGCCTTGGTCAGGGAGGTGACTATGAACCCGATGGTCACTCTAACAGAGCTCCAGATTTCCTCTGTGGAGATGGGAGAACCTTCCAGAATGACAACCATCTCTGCAGCACTACACCAATTAGGCCTTTATGGTAGCGTGGCCAGATGGAAGCCACTCCTCAGTAAAAGGCACATGACAGCCCGCTTGGAGTTTGCCAAAAGGCACCTAAAGGACTCTCAGATCATGAGAAACAAGATTGTCTGGTCTGATGAAACCAAGATTGAACTCTTTGGCCTGAAGGCCAAGCTACCCATCTGGAGGAAACCTGGCACCATCCATACGGTGAAGCACAGTGTTAGCAGCATCATGCTGTGGGGACGTTTTTCAGCGGCAGGCACTGGGAGACTACTGGGAGACTAGGATCGAGGGAAAGATGAACAGAGCAAAGTACAGAGAGATCCTTTATGAAAACATGCTCCAGAGTGCTCAGACCTCAGACTTGGTTCACCTTCCAACAGGACAATGACCCTAAGTACACAACCAAGGCAATGCAGGAGTGGCTTCGGGACAAGTCTCTGAATGTTCTTGAGTCGCCCAGCCAGAGTCCGGACTTGAACCTGATTGAACATCTCTGGAGAGACCTGAAAATAGCTGTGCAGCGATACTCCCCATCCAACCTGACAGAGCTTGAGAAGATCTGCAGAGAAGAATGGGAGAAACTCCCCAAATACAGGCGTGCCAAGCTTATAGCGTCATACGCAAGAAAGTACTGAGTAAAGAGTCTGAATACTTATGTAAATGTGATATTTAAATGTTATTGTTTTTTTTATAAATGTGCAAAAATGTATAAATCCCTTTTTTGCTTTGTCATTATGGGGCATTGTGTGTAGATGGGTAGATGGTTGACAAAAACATATATTTAATCCATTTTGAATTAAGGCTCTAACACAACAAAATGTGCAATAAGTCAAGGAGTATTAATAATATCTGAAGGCACTGTACATGATGGTCCAAGCAGAAGCAAACATTTGTCTGGACTTGGTGTCAAATACCTAGGGAGAAATACTTCAATTTTTGGGGGGGTATACATGTGTGATTATTATTCCATTTCTGGTCAGTTGGTTGAAGTTTAATTTAAGTTAAAGTGCCTCTAAAGCAGTTGATGCCATTATCAGTAAAACAGTTTATGGCCCATTGTTAAAATAAGATGGGGTTTTATCACTCTGTAGTTCCCTGGAGATCTCTCACTCTCTGTCTCTCTCTCTCACTCTCTGTCTCTCTCTCTCACTCTCTCTCTCTCTCTCTCGATCTCCCTTTTGTTTGGCTTTATAGTCAGACTATTCATACAGTTTTATCTAACTGTTTCCTGTCTATAATCTGACAGCAGTGCCACTGAAATACACTCAGCCACCTGAATGGATCTTTTGTGCGAACTCCCCCAACCACACAGAACCCAGAGCGCCCCCCCCCCCCCCCCCCCACACACACACACACACACACTTAAGCAATCACAGACAGACTACAAGAAACAAGCCAGTTGTATATCACACCTGACAATGTCTGGTTATAAGAGCTAAAGATGTGTGCTAAAGTGGCTTCGGGACAAGTCTCTGAATGATCTTGAGTGGCCCAGCCAGAGCCCGGATTTGAACCTGATCAAACATCTCTGGAGAGACCTGAAAATAGCTGAACCTGATCAAACATCTCTGGAGAGACCTGAAAATAGCTGAACCTGATCAAACATCTCTGGAGAGACCTGAAAATAGCTGAACCTGATCAAACATCTCTGGAGAGACCTGAAAATAGCTGAACCTGATCAAACATCTCTGGAGAGACCTGAAAATAGCTGAACCTGATCAAACATCTCTGGAGAGACCTGAAAATAGCTGAACCTGATCAAACATCTCTGGAGAGACCTGAAAATAGCTGAACCTGATCAAACATCTCTGGAGAGACCTGAAAATAGCTGAACCTGATCAAACATCTCTGGAGAGACCTGAAAATAGCTGGTCTCTCCTTAAGAGGATCTGCAGAGACGAATGGAAGAAACTCCCCAAATACAGGTGTGCCAAGCTTGTAGCGTCATACGCAAGAAGACTCTGTTATCGTTGCCAAAGGTGCTTCAACAAAGTACTGAGTAAAGGGTCTGAATACTTATGTAAATGTTATATTTCAGTTGTTTTTTTATGTCTAAAAACCTGTCTTTGCTTTGTCATTATGGGGTATTGTGTGTAGATTGATGAGGGGTAAAAAACGATTTAATTAATTTTAGAATAAGGCTGTAACGTTATAAAATGTTGAAATGTCAAGGGGTCTGAATACTTCCCGAATGCATGGTATGTACTGTACATATCTACCTCAATTACCTCGTACCCCTGCACATAGACTCAGTACTGGTAGCCCTTGTATATTGCCATGTTATCATTACTCATTATGTATATATTATTACTGCTATTATTATGTGTTTTACTTTTCTATTATTTCACTACTTTCTTTCTCTCTGCATAGTTGGGAAGTGCCCCTAAGCATTTCCCTGTTAGTCCACACCTGTTGTTTGCAAAGCATGTGACAAATAGATGTTTTATTTGAGGCGGTGGTCTTCCTATCACCTGATGCAACAGCTTCTTGGAGGATAGTTTGTATCTGATCTGTCTCACTTGAAATAAGAGTGACGGTATTTGCCTTCTTAACAAATGATAGGACATAAGAATCCATGAGCTTTTAGACCAAGTAGAGTGATAGCTGTTTCTAACTATACATCTCAACCAGTCAGACTAATGTGTAAACAAAAGAAGACATTATACCTGAGTGCTATTTCATGTTCCAGTCATAGCCTACTGCCCCCTCAAGTTCCCCTCAAAACGCACCGGTGACCATCAACCAATTTTGTTTAGCTTTTATTAAAGCTTTTTATGCGGTTTTCTCTTTGGAAAAACACTTTTTTTTGCATGGGTCCCCAGGATGTATACAGAGACTATAAAGTTTATAGAGAGCTGCGCCGGTGAATGAGCTAAATGGATAAATGAAGCTGTGCATGGCTGGAGAGGAAGGGACCAGTGTTTGTACATGGTGTGCCGCAAGGCTTTCCAGATAACTTTAAGCTGTCCCTTAGCCCTGAGTCTTGCCACGCATGCCTCTTCTCTGCCCTTGAAAACAACTGTTACTGGAACTGTTGGAAGCCTCATTGGCTCTGCTAAATTATCATGGTGGCTGCCATTTGTGCTGAGTTACCCAGCATCTCCCTTTGATTAGTCTGAGAAGATGAGAATTTAAATGAGGCTGGGATTTGAGTGTGTGCTGCCCCAAAAACACATATTGCCTTCTCTCCTCTTTCTTATCAGTAAAACATCTCTCTCTCTCTCAATTCAATTTAAGGGCGTTATTGGCATGGACAACACATGTTAACATTTCCAAAGCAAGTGAAGTAGATAGTAAACAAAAGTAAAATAAACAATACAAATGAACAGTAAACATTAACAGTCTTTAGTCAATAAGTATTCAACCATTTTGTTATGGCAAGTCTAAATAAGTTCAGGAGTGTTTATCATGATTTTTGAATGACTACCTCATCTCTGTACCCCACATATACAATAATTATCTGTAAGGTTCCTCAGTTGAGCAGTGAATTTCAAACACAGATTCAACCACAAAGACCAGGGAGGTTTTCCAATGCCTCGCAAAGAAGGGCACCTAATGGTAGATGCATTGAATATCCCTTTGAGCATGGTGAAGTTATTAATTACACTTTCGATGGTGTATCAATACACCCAGTAACTACAAAGATACAGGTGTCCTTCCTAACTCAGTTGCCGGAGAGGAAGGAAACCGCTCAGGGATTTCAACATGAGGCCAATGGTGACTTTAAAACAATTACATAGTTTAATGTTCTGTGATATGACAAAACGGAGGATGGATCAACAACATTGTAGTTTACTCCACAATACTAACATTATTGACAGAATAAAAATATTCCAAAACATGCATCCTGTTTGCAACAAGGCACTAAAGTAATACTGACTTTCTGTCCTGAATACATATTGTATTGTTTGGGGCAAATCAATACAACACATTACTGAGTACCACTCTGCATATTTTGAATTATAGAGGTAGCTGCATCATGTTATAGTTATGCTTTTAATTGTTACAGACTGGGGAGTTAAAACACAAGGCCAAATATAAAATGGAGTTGCTTACCAAGAAGACTGTGAAGGTTCCTGAGTGGCCAAGTTACAGTTGTGACTTAAATCTGCTTGATAATCCATGATAATGATTAACAACCAATTTGACAGAGAATGAAGAATTTTGAAAATAATAATGTGATAATATAGGGGCGGCAGGTAGCCTAGTGGGTAGAGCATTGGGCCAGTAACCGGAAGGTTGCTGGATTGAATCCCTGAGCTGATAAGGTAAAATGTTGTTGTTCTGCCCATGAACAAGGCAGTTAACCCACTCTTCCCTGGTAGGCTGTCATTGTAAATAAGAATTTGTTGTTAACTGACTTGCCTAGGTAAAAAATATTGTATTGTCCAGCTGTTGGAAAACTCTTACACACTTACCCAGAAAGAGTCACAACTGTAAGGTGGTTCTAACATGTATTGACTCAGGGTTGTGAATACTTATGTGAATGAGATCTATCTGTATTTAATTTTCAATATATTTGCAAACATTTCTAAAACATATTTTCACTTTGTCATTACGGGGTATTGTGTGTAGATGGGTGAGAAAAAAATCTATTTAATTAATTTTGAATTCAGGCTCTAACTTGACTTATTCCATACTTGGAATAAGTCAAGTGCTATGAATAATTTCTGAAGGCATTGTACATGATGTCCCCAGCAGAAGCAAACATTTGTCTGGACATCGAGTCAAATACCTAGTGAGATATATCAAAACATTTTGGGGTATAAATTTGTGATTATTTTTCCATTCCTGGTCAGTTGGATAAAGTTTTATTTAAATTTACGCCATTATTGGGGATTTATCACTCTGTAGTCATGCTAAAATGACTTAAATGTAAATGTAGTTCCCTGGAGCTCTCTCTCTCTCTCTCTCTCTCTCTCTCAATTCAATTCAATTTGTCAATTCAAAGGGCTTCATTGGCATGGGAAACATATGTTAACATTGCCAAAGCTAGTGAGGTAGATAATATACAAAAGTGAAATAAACAATAAAAATTAACAGTAAACATTACACATACAGAAGTTTCAAAACAATAAAGACATTACAAATGTCATAATATATATATATACAGTTTTGTAACAATGTACAAATGGTTAAAGTACTCTCTCTCACACTCTCTCACTCTCTCTCTCTTCCCCCTTTGGCTTTATAGTCAGACTATTCATACAGTTTTATCTTAACTGTTTCCTGTCTATAATCTGACAGCAGTGCCACTGAAATACACTCAGCCACCTGAATGGACCTTTTGTGCGAACTCCCCCAACCACACAGAACCCAGAGCCCCTCCCACCCATCCACTTAAGCAATCACAGGCAGACTACTAGAAACAAGCCAGTTCTATATCACACCTCACAGTGTCTGGTTTCAAGAGCTAAAGATGTGTTTTTGTTTTACCTTTCAATTCTATCTCAAGTTAATTATAGGATTGACATTGTGTGTAAAAGAATGGGGTAAGAATAAGATTCTTTCCAGTTTAGTAGGTTTGTTAATCTGACAGTGATAGTATAATTAGAAAGCCTTCTGAATAAGCCCATCGATTACTTAGGTGATTGAGGTTACTGAAATACACCTCCCACGTTCTTACTATACTGTATTTAACACAGCCAAGACTCCTGAATACAGGGCCCATGATTGATTGCGGACATCATTTATACAGCTCAGAAATGTAACTTTGGCTGGAGGGTACTTAGTTTAGGCTTAGGCCCATATACCTTGTCTAAATAAAGAATCAACAGGTTATTATTGTTTCAGGGTTTACCTTTGCCACACGAGGTAGTCACTCCATTGAGCCAGGCTGTGAGGGGGCTAACGCTGCTCACACTGGCAGCTGCATTGCTCGTTTGTTTGTTGGACCGATGTGCAAATTGACGAGCTATAGCAGACGCCAACGCTTAACAATACAGACCTGTGGAAGCAACGGTCACACTGAAAGATGTGCCAAGCCTTTGGTCCCAAAGCTCCCACTTGCAGACAAAACAAACATTTGTATTTAAGCTTTCTGTCTTTTACCACAGTTCTGCCTGTTACAGAAATTAACACAATTTAATATTCTGGAAGCACAACCTGTTGTTGTCGAAGTATCTGATGTCTTTGTGGTAAAGTGATTTCAGTATTAGTGTTTCATTTTTTTTCTACTGAGTTAGTGGTGGCTGGTTGATGTACTCATCAAGAATAACCTTATGCAACAATGCCTATGGATTCTTCCATTAATAACCCTGTAATGAACTTCCCGTCTCTCTGATTCTGGTCTCGCATCATCTCAATGATGACTCATATCTGTTTAACTGGCTATTGGAATAGCTTCCAGAAAGGGTTAGTCATAGAAGTCACTCAACTAGGAGACAGATGGTAGTTCTTGCAAGGCATCTGGGCTCCCGAGTGACACCGAGGTCTAAGGCACTGCATCTCAGTGCTAGAAGCGTCACTACAGACCCTGGTTTGACTCCAGGCTGTATCACAACCAGCAGTGATTGGGAGTTACTGGTAGTTTGTCTTGGGGTCATGAAATATCCCCCAGACTCTTCCACAATCACCATGGGTGCGTTGGTATTGAGCTAAGACTAAGAGTACCGTGAATCAAACTGTAGTTAGTTACTAAAACTCAGGACCCTATTCCCTCAATCCTGGATACTGGGCTTCTGATAAGTCAAAGATAGTATTATTTTTGCACTGAAAGAATCCAAGGATTCTCAATTTACGGACACAGTTTGGCACACAATTGTATCTAAACTGACTACCATAATGTACAATGGTAGTATCATCCGATTACCAGTCAGTTGTTTCTTAAAGAGTTAGATCCCTGAGGGTGGAAAGGTGGACATGGCAGGGTGATGGTAAAAGTGATGTGGGGTGGGGGAGTGGGAATTGCAGGCAGTGTGCAGCTAGTTTTAGTCGTTTTTTTTTTTTAGCAACAATGCTCACTAGAGTTAGTTCTGTCTCATTCCTGAACTTCAGACATTTTTAAGTTTGGCAGTTCTAGTGTAAACAGAGCCCAGTTAAATAACAGATTGAGTTACCTGTGAAAACGGAACCATTTTGGAGGGGGCCGGTGAGAGAGGCGAACTTGGGTGTCTGCGCACACTGTTCCTGCCAGAGGTTTCTGTCCCCTCCGCCTCCCATTAATTTCACCAGCATCAATGAACTGACATATTTATGCCTAACATTAATGTTTAGCTCTGATATAAAAATTTGGGAACATTTTGGGGTCTTTTTAATATGTTTTGGATATAAATTCATCGGCACTTGGTATTATTTTAATGTCAACATCAATGTTATTCAGTGTAGACACGGACTATGCCAGGGACTTCGAGAATTTTCTCTCGGCCAAAAACTCACCGAACAGAAAACACTCACTCTGAATAAACAATACTGCCAGAAATGAACCGTCAATATTGAAACGACAACTATTCATAAATCTTCAGGCCAGTTCTGATTATTAATACTGAAAAACCCAGAAAGTTGATTGACACCAATGTATGATTTACTGTGAAAGTCTAAATTGCTTATCTCTCAAGTCATTAGTAAGATAAATAAGATCAGTAGTTGTATATTAATGACCATCACTCAAGATCATAACTTCATATTAAAGATATGTGATAGTATAACATGTCTTGTATTTCACATGTACTTTATATGGTATCCTTGACTCTCCATCCCTCACCCCATGATGTCCCTCATAACCAGGCAGTTTAAAATCTGAATTACCCATTTCCTGGAGCAAAATATAATTTCAGTATCCCAAGAGATATTCTCTGTATAGCCAATAATGTGTTATGAGACATACATTTGACTTTCAACATTACCTATTTGCTTTCTGTGTCCACTTGAGAGCATCGTGCCGATGGTGCTGTAAAAAGCTCAAAAGTATTGCATGATTTCTAGGACTTGGGCTTTACTGACCAAACAAAACCAAAATAATATCCCCAAAGAAGAATATGGCTACATGTATGGTTATTTATTTTGCCAAGCAAAGGTGTGTCCTGGTGGGTGTGTTGTGGGCAATTCCACGGAAACGGAATTAGGCGTTGTTTTTTCACTTTAAAATGTAGGCCAAACAAAAAGCATTGATTTCAAAGTTGAACAAACCATACAACTCTATGCACAAAAAATGAATATAAGTGGAAGAACTGTGCCGATGCAACAGAAAAACGTTAAAATCTCCCTCAGGTTTTTATGCGACCACTTTTTCCAAAAATATTGCCTCCAAATTAAGATTCAAAGATGTCTGCAGAAAGAATGGGTTGTCAGCTATGACATGTCACCTTGAGTTTAAAAACATATATTTTGGTTATTGAACTACAGTACAGTAAGTAAAGTGGATTTACACCCGGTAATGGAATACGGTTATATAATTACATCATGGGTCTCTGATCTGTACTACACAGAAATGCATAATTATGGATATTAATGTCATTCTCTTCATGTTTCACAAGTTTGGACATCACAGAGCAGCACAGCACAGCACAGCACAGCACAGTAGAGTACAGTGCATTACAATACACCACAGCACAGCACAGCAGAGCAATGCTTCACTGTAGGGATGGTGCCAGGTTTCCTCCAGACGTGACACTTGGCATTCAGGTCAAAGAGTTAAATCTTGGTTTCATCAGACCAGAGAATCTTGTTTCTCATGGTCTGAGATTCTTTAGGTGCCTTTTGGCAAACTCCAAGTGGGCTGTCATGTGCCTTTTACTGGGGAGTGGCTTCATCATTATGGGGTATTGTGTGTAGATTGCTGAGGATTTTTATTTATTAAATATATTTTAGAATAAGGCTGTAACATTAAAAAAATGTGGAAAAAGTCAAGGGGTCTGAATACTTTCTGAAGGCACTGGTATGTCCATACAATGTCCTAATGCATTTAGCGCTCAAATCTCCAACAGCTGAACCATGAGGTGGACAATCATTGTTTTAGGAAGTAATTGACTGTAAAGTTTTGAATATGCTACACATGGAAACACAACAAATATTTGTTAGGCAATTTTTAAGGACACAACTGTTGAACATTTGGCCATTATCACTCGTTTATTGATAGTGCTGACAGCGCCCGGTCGAAGGTTTCTTTCTCTCTCTCTTTCTACTCTTGGACTGAACCGGTCTCTCGGATCTGAAATGGCACAGGTCTGTTTGGGTCTGTTAATTCCACTGGCCTTTTCGGAATGGGTCTGACTGTCCTCTGGGCCATTCGTAACAGGTCTTGTTTAAAAAATATATATTTATTCATGGCAGCATCATGCTGTGGGGATGTTTTTCAGTGGCAAGGACTGGGAGACTCGTCAGGATCGAGGCAAAGATGAACAGAGCAAAATACAGAGAGATCCTTGATGAAAACCTGCCCCAGAGCACTCAGGACCTCAGACTGGGGCGAAGGTTCACATTCCAACAGGACAACGACCCTAAGCACACAGCCAAGACAACACAGGACTGGCTTCAGGACAACTCTTTTAATGTCCTTGAGTGGCCCAGCCAGAGCCCGGACATGAACCTGATCGAACATCTCTGAAGAGACCTGAAAATAGCTGTGCAGCAACGCTCCCCATCCAACCTGACAGAGCTTGAGAGGATCTCTAGAGAAGATGGGGATAAACTCCCCAAATACAGGTGTGCCAAGCTTGTAGCGTCATACCCAAGAAGACTCGAAGCTGTAATCGCTGCCAAATGTGCTTCAACAAGGTACTGAGTAAAAGGTCTATACTTATAATACTTATGTAAATGTATATTTAAATAAAAAAACGTTTTGCTAAAACTATTTTTGCTTTGTCATTAACGGGTATTGTGTGTAGATTGATGAGCAACAAACTCCCCAATTTTTTAACAATTTTAGAATAAGGCCGTAACCTAAGAAAATTTGGAAAAAGTCAAGGAATCTGAACACTTTCCGAATGCACTGTAGGCTTATTGGCCTAGTCATCCGCTGTATGATATTCATATTTAAAACATAAACATAAAGGAAGAGAAGCTGAGGTCTAGCCCTAGAGAAACTGAGAGAAAGATGGAGATATTCTGGCGCCATGTTCCCGACACCGACCTGCTTTCCTTCATATGCTACTTGTCAGATAGGCTACTACTGCTACACAGAAGGAGGCTTATTGGAACATTTTCAATCAGAATATTTTTTATAAAGATAAGCATTATATTGTTCGATTAAAAGAGTAACACCTGGTCGGCCTAAAACCTTCTTCCTCGCCTCATGTTGAACTGTCAGTTGGATCGCTGGTGCGCACTGCCTTCATAGGCCTGCATAGCTAAGACTAATGATAGCCATAACACACCAAACCTTCGCAGAAGTTTCTTCACTTTATAAGGGTAATATCAAAAGTAGTCCTACTGTAAATCAAGTCATTGTTTATAGGGGAAATACGAACAGGTTAATATACTGGGTCATTCAATTACGTTTTGCATCTCGCCCCCTTTGGTTTCTCCTTTTCATGGTTTGAGTGCAAGTGGCCATAGACCTACTGGTAATTATATTATATTGGGTTAAACACAACATTAACTTAATTTGGCCAAAGGAAATGGCTCAACAGAATGAAACAAAACACTTGTTGCATGGCCTATTTAAAAAACTGGTTTAAACCTTCAAAAATGACAACAAAGGTGAGTAGAGCCTATTTACCTAACAAATGACAGCAATGGCCTAAATAGCACAAAATTAAAAATATGAAATAAAACCCTTTTTAAAAATATAAAGAGCTGTTTTAAATTCTTAAATAGGCCTACGATAATAATAATAATAATGATAAAACAAATGATAATAAATACGAAAATAAATAAATACAAGTTCAAACCTGAAGTTGCACAGTCCATATGGCCGCGCCAACTTCCTCTCATCTTTGTCCACTAGATGTCCATTCTCCTTGTAGTCTTCTTTTCACTATACTCTTTCTCCTCTAACTGTTGATTTACACCAATGAAAAAGGCCTCTATCTTAACAATCAACAGTAGCCTAGGCCAATGCTCCTTTCACTTGCTCTCTTTCTCCCCGGCAATAGGCGCCCCTGATGTGAGCAGCCGGAACTAGTTTCAGCTGGACATAGGCTATACGTTTTATAGAGTTGCAATTGGCTGACACAGATAACAAGCTCACACAGTTCTCATCGACTCACACACTTAAATTATCAGAGGATGGGTCCAATTGGGTCCAGTCGGTAAATCAATTGAAGTTGCAAATACCCGAGACTCGTGGCAACGATATCAGACCCGACCCAGATCCGAGACAAAAGTCAGAATTTCATGTCTGTCAGACCCGTGAAGACCTTTAATGTACTGTATTCTACTATCCTATCCAAACTTGTGAAACACGCATCTATGACAGGTTCAGATTTAGTCCAGTCCGTCTGTGGATGTTAAAGTCAAGGCCAGGGTGAACTGACCAAATTTCAACTACTTTTCAACGTCCATTGACGTCCGGTGTCGTTCGGTGCTTTGTAGGTGAGGATGCTGGTTAAAGTAAATGGAAAGAGAGGGGGCTCCTGGGTAGGTGTCAGTAAGATCTAGGAAAGATTACATTAACTGGGAGGGGTTGTCCAGACTGTTTTAACACTCTTGCTTTGACCACCTGATGACAGAAAGAGAAAGAAATCAGTTATCAGCTGCACATAACAGTATGCCAGTGGAATTGAGGACAGTAGCAGGTGGCCCAACTGTGGATTATGATTTCCCATTGTAGCCAATTCAGCTGTAGTAATTCCGTTACAGATTTTTTGGGGTCATTCAGTTGGCAAACAATGGTATTCCTTTTACATAAAAAAAAAAAGAATGAAAAATAAATACCAATGTGTTATCTAAACTGACTATCATAATGTACAATAGTAGTACCATCTGATTACCAGTTTTAATTACTTAATAATTCATAAATAAAATTGTTATACGTGAAATCACTATAATTTATTGGTAGGTCTACCATTACTTGTTACTTGTGTGAACTTTCATTATCCTCCCTCCTCATGAGGTAGAGAAGGACATATTTATTAAACATGGAGAAGGTAAATCACTTCCACAAAACTAAATATAAGTGTTGATATTAGTTGGCAGGGGTCTTTACATCAACATGATTGTGTTTTGATGTATTTCTGATACCTTTTAAGACTTTTTCTGGAAGATGTTTCCTAAGACCCCTTTTCCATCTGTTCATCCAGAAATCAGCCTAATTTGTAAGATGTTAAATGGTTGAAAAATATACAGTATCAATGCCTTCATTTCTCAAAAATATATACTCTTAGCTTAATTTGGTGTTGAGCCAGTAACCGAAAGGTTGCTGGATCGAGTCCCCGAGCTGACAAGGTTAACATCGGCCATTCTGCCCCTGAACAAGGCAGTTAACCCACTGTTCCCCAGTAGGCCGTCATGGTAAATAAGAATTTGTTCTTAACTGACTTGACTAGTTAAATCAAGTTTAAATAAAATACAATTTGACATCCAATTTGATATGCTCATTTGAACTTCACATGTTGGTGCTCATGGGTCCTTTTAGATGGAAATGCCCTTGTTTAAATAGGACAAATTATTATTTGAATTTGTGCACAATCCCCCTCAATTCTAGTGACTCATCGGGCAAAGAGTAGGGAAGTTCCAGTGGCTCTATCCTCCAGTGTGCGAGTACGTGCCAAACTGACATTCACAAACAGAAACAACAACAAAAACGCCCACTACACAGCACATTCTCTAAGATGGTCAACATACGGTCTCCAAATTCTGTCAAATAAGTCTGGTTAATGTCTGATTTATAATATATAGAGTCTAATGGGATGTAGCTAGATAGTTCAGTTCTCCAGGTTGCTATTGTGGGTGGATATGAGGCTTTCCAATTGATGGCTATATATTTGTTTGCAGCCGTTAGACCTATATTACAAAACATTCTCTGATATTGATCACCAATATTTACATTTCCCAGAAGACATAATCGTGGAAACACAATGAAATGACAGCGTATACATTATCCCAAAATGGTATCAGTTTATCACAGGACCACGGCATATGTAATAGGGTTCCTTTGTGCTTTTTGCATCTTCAGCATAACATGCATTCTGGCAGGAGTGTAGTAAGTCCTATGAATTATCTTAAATTGCAGTAGTTTATGTCTTCGGTTGTAGGAGCCGGTATGAACATTTTCACTTATCTGTAACCAATGGTTCTCCTCAGTTTCTTCCTTTAGATCGGTTTCTCATTTGTTCCTTTTAGGTTCTGAGCCATCAGGTAGAGTTTCAATCAACCCTTAATATCAACTTCTTTGGCGTAGCAGCTTCTTCCAGTATTTTTTCCATGCTAGATGCCTTGGGTTCATCCAGATTCGGTTGCAGCGATTGAGTAAGATTGAGTAAGAGTTGTAAGAACTTAAAGAAATCGGCCTTGGATAATTCAAATCTCTCTTGTAATTGATTGAATGACAGGAGAGATCTATCACATGTTTTTTAATCTTCCTTTGAGCATAAATATGTTTCCAGAGTTCAAGGTCATACCATATGAAAGGCGTGACAGTAAAGTCTTACAATAATGTAATTGAGAGAGACTTATCTGTCAGTAACATACACTATATATACAAAACATGTGGAAAACCACTTCAAATTAGTGGATTTAACTATTTCAGCGACACCCGTTGCTGACAGGTGTATAAAATTGAGCACCCAGCCATGCAATCTCCATAGACAAAAATTGGCAGTAGGATGCCAATTTTCCAACAAGTCAGTTCGTCAAACTTCTGCCCTGCTAGAGCTACCCCGGTTAACTGTAAATGCTGTTATTGTGAAGTGGAAATGTCTAGGAGCAACAATGTCTCAGCAGTGAAGTGGTAGGCCACACAAACTCACAGAACGAGACCGCGGAGTGGTGAAGCGCGTCTGTCCTCAGTTGCAACACTCAGTACCGAGTTACAAATGGCCTCTGGAAGCAATGTCAGCACAATAACTGTTTGTCAGGAGCTTCGTGAAATGGGTTTCCATGGTCGAGCAGCCGCACACAAGCCTAAGATCACCATGCACAATGCCAAGCGTCGGCTAGAGTGGTGTAAAGCTCCCCACATTGAACTCTGTAGCAGTGGAAATGCGTTCTCTTTAGTGAAGAATCACGCTTCACCATCTGGCAGTCCAACGGATCGGGGTTAACCCACACTGTTGTCTCTCTCATTCAACTTTATTATTGTCGACAACGCCATGCTTTTTTTACAATGCTGAAATGCAGAATTCGCAGCTCTTTACTGTCTCTGTCCTTTTGCTTTCTTGTTAAGGGCTAAATGCTACCTGCCCCAATGCATAGTGCCAACTGTAAAGTTTGGTGGAGGAGGAATACTGGTCTAGGGCTGTTTTTCATGGTTTGGGCTAGGCCCCTCAGTTCCAATGAAGGGAAATCTTAATGCAACAGCATACAATGACATTCTGGAGGATTCTGTGCTTCTGGCCCTTTCCTGTTTCAGCATGACATTGCCCCTGTGCACAAAGCAAGGTACATACAGAAATGTGGAAGAACTTGACTGGCCTGCACAAAGCCCTGACCTCAACCCATCAAACACCTTTGGGATGAATTGGAATGCTGACTGCGAGCCAGGCCTAATCGCCCAACATCAGTGCCCGACCTCACTAATGCTCTTGTGGCTGAATGGAAGCAAGTCCCAACAGCAATGTTCCAACATCTAGTGGAAAGCCTTCACAGATGAGTGGAGGCTGTTCTAGCAGCAAAGGGGGGCCAACTCCATATCAATGCCCATGATTTTGGAATGAGATGTTCGACGAACAGGTGTCCACATACTTTTGGTCATGTCGTGTATGTACAGTATTTATATGTATAATGACCACTAGATGTGTGATTGGTCGATACACATATTTTCTGCCAGAGGTGAAATGAATGGGAGTGAATGGAGGTTGGATGGGGGATTATGCCCCTTGCTATTTGCTTTGCTCACAGGTGTTACAGTGAGTGTTACAGGATCACATACAGAAGACACGCTTTGTCTGTGGGATAATACGATGACCACACTGACTTCATAGTCCTATAGGATGCTATACCTCATCATTTATTGGCCATCCTGTGTGATTTCAAAGTCAAGTTTGCTATGATCCTTCATGATTTGCAAACTTTAAGATTTGCAGAAGATTCTGTAAATAGATATTTTATTTTTAGTTTTTTTTTTTAACCCTAACACAGATGTTGGAACAAAATCTAAACTGCTTGTATGTTTGGTGCATAATTCTGGCAACACTAGTCGTTTAGTTGGCCAGAAGTGGGAAGGTTGGGATAGGGAAGGGTGAAAATATTTATTGTTTGCAAATTCTTTGTGGTGCAGTAATGGATCTTTTGATGTGCTTTTACCGGAAATATGAACTGGAATTATGGGTTGCATTATTAAACTGTCTTAATTAGCATGTTATGTTTGCTCAAATTCAATATCTGTGTCCTGTGGCTGCTAGCAAGTAAAATTGCTGAGCAATTGCTGAGTTCGTCTGATTTAGGGACATACCACACACTGTTTTGTGACACAACTCATTTTTGTGAACGTCTTCTGTTAACCCACACTGCTGTCTCTCTCATTCAACTTCATTATTGTCGACGACACCCTGTTTTTTTTTTACGATGCTGAAATGTAGAATTTGCAGCTCTTTACTGTCTCTGTACTTTTGCTTTCGTTTTAAGGGCTAAACGCTCGAGGAAGATCCCCACACTGAATCTGGTATTCTATAACATAGGATATAATTATTGTACCATAGCAAAGTCAAACTCCTTCTCCATGTCTGTCAGTTAAGTCCTTTCATTACTTGAAAATAATGTGTTCTCAACAGCCAACGGCTTGTGATAAATAAGCACACATAGAGTCTGATTGACATGTTTGGTCACAATAAGGCATGCCTGTAGTCACATTCCACCACATGCTATTTACTTTGGACCGATTAGGTCTCTGGAACGATATTCAAGCGGGCATACAACATTCTCTCACTGCCGAATAGAGATGTTTTGATTTTACCAAAGAAGGGCGGAAGGTAGCCTAGTGGTTAAGAGCTTTAATCAATAACTGAAAGGTCGCACATTCTAATCCCTGACCTAACTAGGTGAAAAATCTGTCGACGTGCCCTTGAGCAAGGCACTTAACCCTAATTGCAAGTTGTTCTACTAAAATGAAAACGAAGTTTAGCCCCAAAGAACATTCTGTGCTGTTCATTTCTATATAGTTTAAACGGCGTGATATAACTCAATCCCGGTCTTGTCTATAAATCCCCAAGGGGATGAAACTATTAAACCTGGTCTAAATTTCTGATCCTAAAAGCCACCAGCTTGGTGGAGCGATCTTAGCGTAATAATGAATGGGGTGTGTACAGCATAGGTGATGAAGTGCAAACTCTACATGACATGGAGCTTGACGAGGAAGCAATGGGGCATGGAAGTGTGCTGCTCTGCATCCGCAAAGACAGACATAGCCTCCCTCTCGCTCTCCCGAGTCCTGATGTTTTTATCATTACGGTCACTTAAACCCACAGCAGATATTCTGAGGGTAATCATTTGCAGTGTTTGGAAGACCGTGTTTGTAGCTCAGTAAGGAAAATAAATGGGTGCGGACATTTTGGGGTAGCGTGGGTTTTTGTGTGTTTGCAGTGGCTCCAGTCCCGTCTCCTACTCCAAACAGTCAGGCTGGTCCTGAAGACCCAGCTGTTTGAAGCTGCTGCCCCAGTCAAGCCGTGTGCTGGCTGCCAAGAGGAGGTCACCCGCTGGGGGGAAGTGTTAATGGACGCCTAATCCCAATAACACTGCCAGATACTAGGCTCACCACCCACATAGATCAGGAACCAAAACACACACACTAACACACGCACACACACACACACGCACGCACTATATACTACTAAACTGCCCTAATAACAATACATGAATCTATCAGAGTAACGAGAACCATCAGTATCCTGTACATAAAGCATCCAGTGGTAAATCACTGTTGAAAACTCACTTCGAGATGTTCTGCTCTGTGCAAACACACAACCTTGCATCAATTGATATTAACGAATGAACTTTGTTATTGTAATTGCTTTATACAAGTGCGCCTGCAGCCCACGCACAGGGCCAACCCTTTAAGTGGTGGTCATGGTTTTGTAATCAATTGGGGATCCAAACAGACAAGCACGTATGCCTGCATTGCATGCACACACACACACCCCTCTCAAAGCAGGCTGGGACCTCAGGAGTGGGTGTCTTCTGACGCCGAGGATCTACAGTAAAGGGTTTTATGTGGTCGGTGGTGCAGGTCACAGAAGGACAGGTGGGTGAGGTGCCCGTTTCAATTTAGTGTTTCAATTCCAAACCCTTGGAAAAGCCAGGATGTGGCCGAGAACGAGACCGAACCGATAGATACTAAACCTCCACACTTCTATTGGCCAATTAGCTATGCCCAATTTGTCACCACACACAAAAATACAACTGGCTCCGTGGACAGCTTCTATCTCCAAGCAATAAGACTGTTGAACAGCTAATGCAGAGCTGACTACCCACACATCCATTTCCACTGACTATCTGCACTGACTATATACACATTCACAGACTACCCACACATCCATTTCCACTGACTATCTGCACTGACTATATACACATTCACAGACTACCCACACATCCATTTCCACTGACTATCTGCACTGACTATATACACATTCACAGACTACCCACACATCCATTTCCACTGACTATCTGTACTTACTATATACACATTCACAGACTACCCACACATCTATTTCCACTGACTATCTGCACTGACTATATACACATTCACAGACTACCCACACATCCATTTCCACTGACTATCTGCACTGACTATATACACATTCACAGACTACCCACACATCCATTTCCACTGACTATCTGCACTGACTATATACACATTCACAGACTACCCACACATCCATTTCCACTGACTATCTGCACTGACTATATACACATTCACAGACTACCCACACATCCATTTCCACTGACTATCTGCACTGACTATATACACATTCACAGACTACCCACACATCCATTTCCACTGACTATCTGCACTGACTATATACACATTCACAGACTACCCACACATCCATTTCCACCGACTATCTGTACTTACTATATACACATTCACAGACTACCCACACATCTATTTCCACTGACTATCTGCACTGACTATATACACATTCACAGACTACCCACACATCCATTTCCACTGACTATCTGCACTGACTATATACACATTCACAGACTACCCACACATCCATTTCCACTGACTATCTGTACTTACTATATACACATTCACAGACTACCCACACATCCATTTCCACTGACTATCTGCACTGACTATATACACATTCACAGACTACCCACACATCTATTTCCACTGACTATCTGTACTGACTATATACACATTCACAGACTACCCACACATCTATTTCCACTGACTATCTGTACTTACTATATACACATTCACAGACTACCCACACATCCATCTCCACTGACTATCTGTACTTACTTTATACACATTCACAGACTCTACTCACACATCTATCTCCACTGAATATATACACATTCACAGACTCTACTCACACATCCATCCACTGATACTCCCGCACCCTCCCACATACACTCACTCACACACACACACTCAGACTACATACACAAACACACACACATACACAACCCCAAATGCACACACACAATCACCATATTTTCTGCTGCTACTTCATTATATTTATATTGCTGCTCAGTAACCCTGATTACACAACTGCCACTAGTATCCCTTCCATTGATTGGTACTGATTCTGGCCGTGTATATAATGTGTATTTATTTTATTCTTGTGTGCGTTTGTTTTGCATGACTTAGAACTATTCTTTAGTAAGGGTTGGCAAAAGCTGGAGAAACGAATGGGGCCAGTCCTGACAGTATTCCTGCCAATACCCCAGTGGCCGGGGAAACAGGAAGCATTGACCGTGGGTCAGACGGCCCATGAATGGTCCCTATTGACACGGATCAAACAGATAAGCCCCATTTTGTGTAATTTGGTGTTTTTTTTACGGCTGACTTGTACTTGGCTGTTTCACGTCAGAATTAGACGTTCATCTATGTTTCTCAAACATCACATTTCAAAGTTGTTCCGAACTTCACATTTTTTTAAGTGTTTAAGTTTAAGTTCAGGCAATAACTCCAAATTGTTATGGTTAGGGTTAAGTTTAGGCATTAACTCAGATTGGTTGAGGTAAGGTCTAAGGTTTGGGATAGGCTTGAAACATAAAATCAAAAACAACTTTCTATCGCTGGATTCAAATCCGCCATCCCCGTCCACAACGCCCTAGCAAAACCGAAACCTACGTTACCTTAAGGTAACAGCGCTCACTGTTGCCCTCTGTGGCCGGTTTCTATGTCATCTCCCGAGGTCTGCTGACATGGATAGATGTCAAAATACTGACCTGTATCACGGGTGACTGGTCTGTGCCTTACAGTTCATTCGGAGGGAGGGAGGGAAGGAAGGAAGGAAGGAAGGAAGGAGGGAGGGAGGGAGGGAGGGAGGGAGAGAGAGAGAGAGAGAGAGGGAGGGAGGGAGGGAGTGAAGGAAGGAAGGAAGGAAGGAAGGAAGGAAGGAAGGAAGGAAGGAAGGAAGGAAGGAAGGAGGGAGGGAGGGAGGGAGGGAGGGAGGGAGGGAGGGAGGGAGGGAGGGAGGGAGGGAGGGAGGGAGGGAGGGACACAGCTGTGGATTAGGGCTATTGTTTGGATTTGACAGGAGGGATCATCTTCTCCGTTCCGATGAAAACAGTCCCCCACCTACTCTCCCTCCATTTCCATTTCCTATTCTTTTGAACAATAATGCGGACGTTTTCAGTCACATGTCTTCTGCCGATGAGGATCATGTCCCACTCGGCACACACTGGTCAAATCAACATTGTTTCCACGTCATTTCAATGAAAACGCGTTGAAGCAACGTGGAATAGACGTTGAATTGACATCTGTGCCCAGTGGGTTTTGATGGAAGTGTCATAACACTTTTGATTGTCCCCATGTTACATGGGAAAAGGATGCAGATGTGGTACATGTTTCCTGTATTTAGTGTACCATTATAAATGTACACTGAGTGTATAAAACATTAAGGACAACCTGCTCTTTCCATGACATAGACTGACAAGGTGAATCCAGGTGAAAGCTATGATCCTTTATTGATGCCACTTGTTAAATCCATTTCAATCAGTGTAGATGAAGGGGAGGAGACAGGTTAAAGAAGGATTTTTAAGCCTTGACACAATTGAGACATGGAGAGATTGTATATGTTTGCCAATCAGAGGGTGAATCGTCAAGACTAAAGATTTAAATGCCTTTGAATGGGGTATGCTAGTAGGTGCCAGGCACACCGGTTTGTGTCAAGACCTGCAAAGCTGCTGGGTTTTTCATGCTTAACAGTTTCCCATGTGTGTCAAGAATGGTCCACCACCCAAAGGACATCCAGCCAACTGTGGGAAGCATTGGAGTCAACATGGGCCAGCATCCCTGTGGAACGCTTTCAACACCTTGTAGAGTCCATGCCCCGAAAAATTGAGGCTGTTCTGAGGGCAAAAAAAGGGGGGGGGGGTGCAACTCAATATTAGGAAGGTGTTTTTAACACTCAGTGTGTAGTATGTGTAGTTACTATATGTTACAGTATGATATTTAATCCATGACTCACTTCGGAATGCCACGTAGTATAAACTGGGATATCCCTCTACTCTCACTGAATTTCCCTCCACATATACTGTAATGTGTATTTACCTCCATTGATTCTGTAATATGTATTTCCCTCTATATATCCTGCAATCAGTATATACAGTATTTGTGTCACACTTTATTTGTATAGTTCCATATAAATGATTGACAGATGGCCATACTATCTGTTGATAAGCAGCTGTTTGCTAAGATTACTGTTAAGGTTAGGTTTAGAATAAGGGTTAAGGGCTAGGGTTAGGGTAAGGGTTAAGGGTTAGGGCTAGGGTTATGGTAAGGGTTGAATTGCTGTGTAGAACTCAAAAAAAATCTTTGATATAGTCCCTCTGTTGATATAGTCCCAAAATGTTGTGCATGTCAGCAGTGAAGTGTATAGGATTAGGTATTTTCAAAAAGCAAAGTGTCACTTGCCACATCATCAGTTGGTGTGGAGCAGCAGCAGTTCAGAGGTCAGAGGTTCAGGTGAAAAAATGTGTGGAATGTAGGCCTATTTAACAGAGATGGATGGTACAATGATTCTCTACACTACTTGTTTGTTTTGTCACAAACTGAAATTTGACAAACTATTACCATTTTGGCAACCAGGAAATGGTGGTACGATTAAAACATTGTTTTTAGCCCTTTTTTGTTATATCCAATTGGTAGTTACAGTCTTGTCCCATCACTGCAACTCCACTACGGACTCAGGAGAGGCAAAGGTCGAGAGCCATGCGTCCTCCGAAACACAACCCTGCCAAGCTGCACTGCTCGCTTAACCCAGAAGCCAGCCAGTCCAGCTGGCGCCCGAAGTCAGCATTTTAGGCACCCGAAGTCATCTTATAGGCACCCGGCCTGCCACATGGAGTTGCTGGAGCGTGACGGGTCAAGGAAATCCCAGACTGGCCAAACCCTCCCCTAACCCGGAAGACACTGGGCCAATTGTGCGTACCCTCTTGGATCTCCTGGTCACAGCAGGCTGTGACACAGCCTGAGATTGAACCCGGGTCTTTAGTTGCACCTCAAGCAATACAATGCAGTGCCTTGACCACTGCGCCACTGCGATTTCTGCATAGTGCACCTTTAAGATGATGGGTCCTACTGGATTGAGTTAAAACAATAGGGATTGTTCCATTTTAGACAGGTTAAGCAAGACACGTTCTTTGTTGATGACGAGAACAAGATGAAGCAGAACAGAGATGTGTGGAAATGAATATCATACTTTAGAACAGACAAATCTGACCACTTAAAAAAAGGGAAAAAACAGCACTGAGTGTGTCTATTGTTGTGTGCATAGACATAGAATTTACATTTTAAATCTATGGTTAACTTCTGAGTTGCTGAGTGAGCGATGGGGTCTTTATTTTACCTTTAAGCAGGCCAGGCCACCAACCTCTGTTGCATGCAATAATTCAACATCAAATCAAATCAAATTGTATTTGTGACATGCGCCGAAACAACAGGTGTAGTAAGACCTTACAGTGAAATGCTTACTTACAATTCATAGAACTCCTTAGACAACGACTGATTGTTCATGGGAGTGGACCACTTTGTTTGAAAGCCTGAAGAAATGTTCTGCCAACGTATTTAATTTCGGCTGAATAATACCATGTGAGTGCGCTGACTCACAGGCCTGTTGAACACAAGTACCATAAGTGACATTTTTCATAAACATTGAGCCGGCTGCAGATTGAGCCTCATGTATGTTTTCCTAGGTAATGGATGGACTGGTACTCAGGCTGACATGCTGGATGCTTGACTGAAATGGCATCAGCCACGGTTTATCTTAATGCAATCTGGATGTTTTTGGCCCGGGCAGCGGTAGTAATGTCGTTCGGGCTCCAATTCGGCACTCCGACAGAGATCTGCCATGTTTGCTTCAGGGCAAAACGCCTGTTGTCAAACACTGTTGGAATTTCGAGTGCAGCGCGGTCGTCTATCCAAAAAGCGTTGAGGTTTATAGAGCTACTATCCCTTCCCTCTCCTCCATTCCCATTGACATCGTTCACACCACTCTGCATCATAACTGTTAGTGAGCCACAGAACTTCTTCACCCTTTCATTTTAAACGTCAGTGCTGCTACTCTTGTTTTATTTTGGTTCCTTCTAATTAAGGGTGCTAACTTCTTAAGGGGGATTTATCCATGGTGTTATGTCATAGATGGTTTGTGATCTGACTTGCCTTATTGTGTTGCAGCGTGTCTGTTCCGGTACAATGCCCTGTCCTTCATCTACCTCATCTACCTCCTACTCATCCCATTGTTCCCAGAACCCACCAAAACAACAATGCGAGGTAAGAAATTGACTAAATGACTAATAAACTGTTCCAATAGGCCATTTGACTGCAGGAAAGGGCTACCTGGTAATTCATAAAGCAACCAAGCCACTTTAAAGAGTGGATGGTTAAATGCTTAAATGATCAGGGTTTATGGATGGCCTCGGCCTACACCTAGGATTTACAGCACTCGGTGACAGAATGATCTCTGACTGTTTGACCGTCTTTGTGTCAGAGGAGGAGACGGGGATGGGAAATGATAGGGCAGTGGGTCGTCATTGTAACACGGGGCTATGACACACACACACACACACACACACACACACACACACACACACACACACACACACTGTTAGTCTTTCGAACACTGTCATTGGACATTGAAGCAAAAACACAAAAATACAGCACACATTTTTGGGGGGTGAACCCGCAGTGCCGTTGTCCTTTATGGACACTTCCATCTTTAACGTCTCAGTTTGAACATGGAATTTTATTGTACACTGTAAGCCTGCAGTCCAATATAAGACAGCTCTTATCCATCGACCCCCAAAAATGTTAGGAAAAAAACAAGAAAGAAAGAAAAAAAGTAACTGTTGTAGGAACAATGGCATATTTAGTGAACATGTGATAGGCGGTGATAGAACCACTCAGGAGAAGAGAGGGAGGAGGAAGGGAAGGAAGACAAGAAAAATAGAATGAGATGAAAGAATGCAGCCTCTGCCTGTCTGCTCAGACACTCTCACCCTTGAGTGTCAGCAGGCCACAAGTTCAACACTGACCACGTTTACATGCACACCAATATCCCGTTGTTATTCGGGATACTCAAGTATTCTGTTTTAGAGTTGACGCATATAAACATCATATCCTGTTTACAATAACCCGAAAAAGCTTGTATCCCGGTTATGATAAACCCGGTTAAGATGCCTGGGATATGCTGATCTTAGACGGGATACTGTGGCATGTAAACATCCCGTTTAACGTTGTTTTTCGCGGTCTGCGCAGGCTCAGTTTCGCATATCATGGGTGTTGTGTGATGTTTTCATCGGATTGTCAACTAAATGACTTCAAGAAGTAGGCTAACTGCGCAGGTTGATCCACCATAATAATTCCATAATGATTTATTTTACTGTTACTCCACACTGGGCTGTATAGCCTACTGGCTACTTTCACCCCTAATTTAGACAGCTTTCTGCTTATAAGTTCCAACATTTTGTAGACCATTTGTTTGTCAACTATAGTTAGATACGTGCAGCTTCTCTTCTGTCATCACTTGTTGCCCCAGAAGACTAAATAAAGTAGTGCTCACCAGAATAATGTCTTACATTAATAGAATGAATGCATTAGTAATAGTTAACACTGGTAAAGTTGTCTGTTTCGTTTAGTGACTTGGGAGAAAACGCAATGCATTAGTAATAGTTAACACTGGTAAAGTTGTCTGTTTCGTTTAGTGACTTGGGAGAAAACGCAATGCATTAGTAATAGTTAACACTGGTAAAGTTGCCTGTTTCGTTTAGGGACTTGGGAGAAAACGCAATGCATTAGTAATAGTTAACACTGGTAAAGTTGTCTGTTTCGTTTAGGGACTTGGGAGAAAACACAATAACTTCAAAATTGGAAACATGTCTGTGCAGAATGTCCAAATGTCATCAGCTTGACCAGTTTTAAGGAAATGAAAAGCTGAGAAAAATGATGAAACAGGTTTCTGATAAGACTTAAGTTTGTCTTTGGTGCATATTTTCGGTGGTTGAAATACTGTCTGCTTGCATGACAGTGTCAAAGATAACACATTACACACACATTCACATTTTCTCAAGAGATGCTGAAAGAAAGAAATCACATTTCCACTCCTGTTCCTGAGACAATCTGAAACATTTGTTGTATCATTTTACTGCATGAAATGCATAATTCTGCAGGAGTTAACATTATTTTAGCTTATATGAGAGATTGTAGGCCTACAGTCAGTGTCCAGATTTCAGTTACTATTCCATTTAACCAATATGAACTTAAATGAGGAATATTCTGTTTATTCATGGATACAGTGATCCTCGTTGTGAGCGGGATATTAAAGGTACATGTAAACATCTTGTCCCGAATAAGACCTTAAACTGGATATAAGCTATTATCCAGAATAAGACCTTAAGCGGGATTTAAGCTATTATCCAGAATAAGACCTTAAGCGGGATTTAAGCTATTATCCAGAATAAGACCTTAAGCGGGATTTAAGCTATTATCCAGAATAAGACCTTAAGCGGGATTTAAGCTATTATCCAGAATAAGACCTTAAGCGGGATTTAAGCTATTATCCAGAATAAGACCTTAAGCGGGATTTAAGCTATTATCCAGAATAAGACTTTAAGCAGGATTTAAGATATTATCCAGAATAAGACTTTAAGCAGGATTTAAGCTATTATCCAGAATAAGACCTTAAGCGGGATTTAAGCTATTATCCAGAATACTGTGCACATGTAAACTTGGTCACTCACTCTCACTCACTCATTAGCCTGCGAAAGCTCATCCTAAAATCCCATACACAAGCCCAATCCTCTGTCTACTATCAGTGCCTCTACTCGCTATCAGTGCTGAAGAAGGCATTGCAACACTACACCCTAAATCTAAGGTTGTTCCCAGGAGATGTATATAGTGAGGTATTGGCAGTGTTGTGCTAGCTTATATTCCCTCTGTGTAGCTCAGTTGGTAGAGCATGGCACTGGCAGCACCAGGCTTGTGGATTAGATTCCCACGGGGGACCAGTATGGAGAAAAAAGAAGTTGAAATGTATACACTCACTACTGTCAGTGGATCTGGATAAGAACGTCTGCTTAATGACTAAAAATGTGAATTGTATAAACACCCTATCCTGTCCCCCCCCCCCTCCATTGGCCAGACTTATTTCAGTGTTGAATAACCCAGCTGTTATCTGGTGAGAAATACTCTTTCTTTTAGTCACTCCACCTGGTATTCTGTAGGTCTGGACAGAATTAGACCGCGTGTGTGTTATACCTGTTGCGATACTGTAGTATTTGTCGTCACACGACACCACTTTAAACCAACAACAACTGAAAGCTTCATAGGTTATCATCAATTAGAACTTCAGATGCCCTTGGTGTGGCTTGCCTGGCACAGCACGACCAATGGAGTAGTCCCACGGCATGCCAGACAAGCCAAGCAAAATCAAACGCAACAAAAGTCTGCTGGTATGAAGTCAATGAATTGATCAGGTTGGTGTTTCAGGTCGGCTGAATACAGGGCATTGATGCAGTATGTGATTAGGATTCATCCCAGTTAAAGTGAATGAGCTGGAGGAGGTAATGTCTTGCTTCTTGACTCTATGCCTTGCATGTTCAGGCATCACAATGTTATAATGGGGAGGCAGCCGGTCAGGCGCTCTGGATAAGAGCATCTGCTAAATGACTCAAATCTTAATGCTAATGTGGAAGACTTGGCTGACCTCATATATTTGTCAGCCTGTTTGCTTTAACTTGACAAAGCAGTCTGGAAGCACAGTCATATTTGACCCCTGACTGTATGTAAGCTATATAGTATTTGCCATTAAACACACACAAAAAAAGGAATGATAACAGCTTATTCATAATTATTAAGAATTGACTAAGCTAACAAAACGTTTATTTGATTGAGTGCTGAACCCATAAGGTTGATGTACATGACACCTATATCTTAATGGACCAAATCCATACTTGATACTGTATGTGCTTGTAACTAAAGCTATCTAAATCCTACTTTAGTGCCAGTAGTAGTAATTTAAAGGATTTACTTGTGCACAAAAATACAAGACAGGCCTTTGCTTATTTCTCAATCTTGGATTCTGCACTTATTCTCAGGATAGAATGACAGTCGATGTGTCCAGTTGAGGGATGAGTTAGGCCTACACCTCACACCCAAGGTGACAGGCTCCATGTTTTTTAAATTCATTTTTATTTAACCTTTATTTAACCAGGTAGGCTAGTTGTGAACAAGTTCTCATTTACAACTGCGACCTGGCCAAGATAAAGCAAAGCAGTTCGACACATACAACAACACAGAGATTACATGGAATAAACAAACATACAGTCAATAATACAGTAGAAAAAGTCTATATACAGTGTGTGCGAATGAGGTAGGGTAAGGGAGGTAAGGCAATAAATAGGCCATAGTGGCGAAGTAATTACAATATAGCAATTAAACACTGGAATGGTAGATGTGCAGAAGATGAATGTGCAAGTAGAGATACTGGAGTGCAAAGAAGCAAGATAAATAAATACAGTACTCCACACTGGGCTGTATAGCCTACTGGCTACTTTCACCCCTAATTTAGACAGCTTTCTGCTTATAAGTTCCAACATTTTGTAGACCATTTGTTTGTCAACTATAGTTAGATACGTGCAGCTTCTCCTCTGTCATCACTTGTTGCCCCAGAAGACTAAATAAAGTATGTGCAAGTAGAGATACTGGAGTGCAAAGAAGCAAGATAAATAAATACAGTATGGGGAAGAGGTAGTTGGATGGGCAATTTACAGATGGTCTAAGTACAGGTGCAGTGATCTATGAGCTGCTCTGACAGCTGGTGAGGGAGATATGAATCTCTAGCTTCAGTGATTTTTGCAGTTCGTTCCAGTCATTGGCAGCAGAGAACTGAAAGGAAAGGCGGCCAACGGAAAAATTGACTTTGGGGGTGACCAGTGAGATATATCTGCTGGAGCGCGTGCTATGGGTGGGTGCTGCTATGATGACCCGTGAGCTGAGATAAGGCGGGGCTTTACCCAGCAGAGACTTATAGATGACCTGGAGCCAGTGGGTTTGGCGGCGAGTATGAAGCGAGGACCAGCCAAAGAGAGTGTACAGGCCGCAGTGGTGGTGGGTATATGGGGCTTTGGTGGCAAAACGGATGGCACTGTGATAGACTGTGCTGTTGGATTCCTTTCCTTGTCCATAACACACGTACTGTAAATACATCATTCCCTACATGTAAGAACATGCAACACGTGCTTGTCAGTCATGTCTCTCTTGTTTAAGGAGGTTCTCTTGCCTCTAAAGTAGTCCCCCCAAATAATTGGTGGCAGTGGGGGGGAAATCTCAGTCTCAAAATCTTGACTCAATAATATGACGCCGGTACGTCACAAAGACAGATTCTTACTCTATATTTACTCACCACAAAACATGGAGACCATTTATGACATCTAGTGAAGTGAAGACATGGTGCTCATTCCACTTAATCTCCAAGGAAATTGAATGACCATTAAATGACGGTACGGTTGTGTGGTTCCCTGGTTTTTACAAGGATGAAGCAGCTGAGGCAGCCAATTGGACCGAGACAAAAAAAACTGTGCTAGAAAAAGATAATCTGGCGGTGATGGACAATAGAGAGGGACCCCCGGAGGTGATGGAGGTCAGGGTTCAAAAGTACAGACTTCTCTTGTCCTTTAGCAGCTGGCTGCAGAGCAGTGGAGAGATTGAGACATTTTTCCCCTCAATTTTCTTCTCCTCCTCCAGCTGTTTCCCTCCATCGCGGCTCCAGCTTTAGGCTTCAGTCCCATCACCACTCCATGGAAAACATGGACATGCATCTCTATCAATTAGCTCTCTCCCTCAAGTCCTTTACCAATCCGAAATGTTCTCTGATTTTACACAGCTTTTCTAATAAAGCTCAAGTGACAGTCTGTACGTCATCCTCCGCGACACCTGTTGAGGCAAAGCTTAGTAGCCAAGCAGCTAACTAGTTAGATAATGTTGAGTAAGTTTCAAGAGGGCTCGATCCAATCATACCCGCATTCCAGCATTCACGCAGTAGATCTTATTCCCACAGTTAAATCAAAACTGTGAGAAAAGCAGTAAACATCACTATAGCAGGTTCAATTGTCAGGCCGACAAATCCCATCTTGACATGCGTGCATGCACAAACAGTAAGTCCAACTTTTGTGCCAGTCATTCATGTCAATTGGAGATTTGTACTAAAACACACACATTGCTCAAGTTTTGATTCAGTCCTGTGTGAGCTGTTAACAAGTGGCTCCATCACCACACCACCAGGGCTTAGAGGTGCAGAAGGCGTGATTTACTACAGCCAATACAACTCCAGGTCTCCTCATGGTTTGCTCACTTTGACAGTTCATCAGATGCTGTTTGCTTTGCTTCGGCCTGGTCTCTTAGTTCAATTGGGCTGATTCATACCTGGTTTAGGCGGTGTAACAGGGTTGGAATTCGCGTCAACCTGAACCAGATGTCGTCCGTTAATTATAAAGATGGTAAATTGCTCCTCGAAGATAGGCGTCATTTCATAGCCACTCCTCACTTTGTCTGACTGCGATGTGGCATGTTCTGTGCTAACACACTCTTATGCGTTTTTCAGTCATCAAATAGGTGGTATAACTGTTTTGAGAATTCTGCATAGTCAGTCGGTGTGTGATGACCTGATGCATTTTATCAACTAAGCAAACCATTGATGTAGACAACCCAGACACCGCCAATTGACACAAAAACCTTTTGCCCCAATGACTCTACTACCACAAATTCTAGTTTCTCCCCTCAATCGGAGGGGAGAAATCTCTGTCTCAATCTCTGTAATACAATACAGCACCACAATAGCAGCGATCTCCACTACCTTGAGCCATCCAGCAGGAAGGTAATACAAACAGAGGAGACAAGAGGGCTTCCTGAGGAAACAGAGCTCAATGGAGAGGTCGTCACCAGGGGACCCCAGGCCCACGCCTCCCTAAACTCCTTCATCCAAACCCCTTCGTCTCTTTTCCTCAGGAAGCCGATGAGTCACCTGCACCGTCCGCACAACGAGTTGCCTGCCTCCCTGCCTGCCATCCCTCTTCCGCTCTCCATGTCCCTTTGAATCCTGCCTCAATGCAAGACGTCAACCGTGGCCCTCTGGGGTCCTCTGTTAAGGCAAACCAACAGTGAGGCTTTGATTCATTGTGGTATTGGGTATTTTTTCATGTGGTTTGAATTTGAACTTATGTTGATTCTTCGTCAAATTTAAACCTCTGAAGCGATTGTTTTGAATAGAAATTGGATCAGACGCTTGTTCAGCACTGAATTTAATAATAATAGTGCAAAATGTTTAGGGAGGTTGAAGAATGCAAGTGTCTGAATCATTGTCTGCTGGTCAGTCAACTAGCTCTTTCTGTTGAGGTTGCATTCCAAGACCAATACTGTATTCTGGCTTGGGCTTATTCTTTGGGAGCCCCTGAGGTGATGTCTCTGCCTCTCTCCACACACACGCACACACAGGCGCAGACACACACACGCACACACACAGAGCTTCCACAATGTGCATTGGAGAGTCCCAGTGGTGTGTTCTGGGGCATATCATAGACTCTGAGAAACATCATAAGGCCTAATTAGAGACTGGTTGACAGTTTGTTTCCTTGATGCATTAAACATCTGTAGCTATGTTGTTAGCTGTAGCATTTACTGTAGCAGATCCTGAGTCATTTAAACTCTTAGCATACATTTGCTGCCAAGCTAATCAAAAACTCCAAATTTCCTTTTTTTTTTTGCTATTTATTTTGTGTGTAATATATTGATATTTATCTTTATCAAATCAAACTGTATTTGTCACATGCGCCGAATACAACGAGTGTAGACCTTACCGTGAAATGCTTTAACAAAATATTTACCAAATAAACTAAAGTAAAAAATACAATTTTATAAAATTATAAAATTATAAAAAGTAACACAATAGCATCAATACTACTAATATTGTCATTCTGTATTATGACTAAGACTACTGTTTTAATGAATAGAATTAGTCAAGCCAGGGTGTCTGTTCCAAAAAACACATTGATCCTTCAAATGTAGTCATGGCGCTCCACATTCTCCCAGAAAATCTGTACAGCGAGGGATTTTACCTCTAATTACCTACCTTTGTAGAGGGAGAGCATGTTGGCCATGTTTTTACAAGAACATGTTAATAGATCAAATTGGAGTTCAATTAATGACCATGTCCCAAACTTCCTCACTACCCCAGTAAGCTTTGACTACAGTCGAGACAGAAATCTTTATTTTTACACAACCACCCTTGGGGTACTTTGTTTTTATTTACTTTCAAGATGGCCGCCATAAAACATGATTATTTATTTGTTTGTTTACTTTAAAAAAATCTTTGCTCTTTACAAGATCAGTTTTATTTCAGAGGGAATTTGAGTCTAAAGACCCATCTAGTTATCATACACAGCACTACTTCTCATGCACTTCTTTCCCCAGCAGTCTATAGCAGTATAACAACTACACTATCACCTAAACACACAACTAACCCTAATATGCATTTTCTTCACGCCACAGTCTAATATGTCTTGGGGCTTGCACTCAAGGAATTCTCTCCAGGCTGGTTTAGACCTGCATTCATTCCAAGGGCAGCTTTAAAGGGGATGTGGCATGTGAAGGTAACTGTGGCACGATAGCACAATTTAGATTTTTTTGCTAGGCCGTATTTAAAGGGTAAGTGCTTTCCGCTAGATTACACCAGATGAAACAGACTACATTGAGCGGGTAGCTAGGTAACATAGTATTAACACATAGCTCAATTTAGCCTTGGCAAAGTAAAGGGATAAACATCTGGTCAGTTTGCTGGGGTATATTGGACAGTATTTATTAACAATGTCCTGATTCAGCTAGTAGAATTACAATGTTTTAATGTCAGGAATATGTTTTCAACAACTAAATGTCAACAACTTACATTTTGTGTAATTTTGAGTCACATTACATTGAGTCATTTTTTGGATGAAGGATGAATCCTTAAAACTTTGGGCCATATTTAATCAGAGCCAGTAACTTGGTTTGGTTGAATAGGGCCCTTACATCAGTTATGCTTAGGCTCTGGCAATAGATCTAGTTTCTGTTTTGTCTGTCATTTGAGCTCATCTAAACGAGTAGTCCACTAGTTGGCTTCCATGACAAAACAAATCAATGCCAATCAACTTTTTAATCTGAAGGACAGCTATTTCAATGGACTTAACTACAACATGTACCTACTCTGTTTCCCTTCATCCTTCTCTTGCTCTGACAGTATGGGTTCCACATATCAGATTTCCCCTCCCTAATAAGAACAACAATAAAGGGTCATAGATTCACAACCATAGGAATCAGAGTCCATTTGTAATAATGTGATTTACTCAGTGATTTGTGATGGCCAATAAAGAGCTCTACTTTCAGGCAACAGGATTGGCAAGGAGCAGCGGAGTCAGGCAACAGGATTGGCAAGGAGCAGCCGAGTCAGGCAACAGGATTGGCAAGGAGCAGCGGAGTCAGGTAACAAGATTGGCAAGGAGCAGCGGAGTCAGGCAACAAGATTGGCAAGGAGCAGCGGAGTCAGGCAACAGGATTGGCAAGGAGCAGCGGAGTCAGGCAACAGGATTGGCAAGGAGCAGCGGAGTCAGGCAACAGGATTGGCAAGGAGCAGCGGAGTCAGGCAACAAGATTGGCAAGGAGCAGCGGAGTCAGGCAACAGGATTGGCAAGGAGCAGCGGAGTCAGGCAACAGGATTGGCAAGGAGCAGCGGAGTCAGGCAACAGGATTGGCAAGGAGCAGCGGAGTCAGGCAACAAGATTGGCAAGGAGCAGCGGAGTCAGGCAACAAGATTGGCAAAGAGCAGCGGAGTCAGGCAACAGGATTGGCAAGGAGCAGCGGAGTCAGGCAACAGGATTGGCAAGGAGCAGCGGAGTCAGGCAACAGGATTGGCAAGGAGTAGAGGAGTCAGGCAACAGGATTGGCAAGGAGCAGCGGAGTCAGGCAACAGGATTGGCAAAGAGCAGCGGAGTCAGGCAACAGGATTGGCAAGGAGCAGCGGAGTCAGGCAACAGGATTGGCAAAGAGCAGCGGAGTCAGGCAACAGGATTGGCAAGGAGCAGCGGAGTCAGGCAACAGGATTGGCAAGGAGCAGCGGAGTCAGGCAACAGGATTGGCAAGGAGCAGCGGAGTCAGGCAACAGGATTGGCAAAGAGCAGCGGAGTCAGGCAACAGGATTGGCAAAGAGCAGCGGAGTCAGGCAACAGGATTGGCAAAGAGCAGCGGAGTCAGGCAACAGGATTGGCAAGGAGCAGCGGAGTCAGGCAACAGGATTGGCAAAGAGCAGCGGAGTCAGGCAACAGGATTGGCAAGGAGCAGCGGAGTCAGGCAACAGGATTGGCAAGGAGCAGCAGAGTCAGGCAACAGGATTGGCAAAGAGCAGCGGAGTCAGGCAACAGGATTGGCAAGGAGCAGCGGAGTCAGGCAACAGGATTGGCAAAGAGCAGCGGAGTCAGGCAACAGGATTGGCAAGGAGCAGCGGAGTCAGGCAACAGCATTGGCAAGGAGCAGCGGAGTCAGGCAACAGGATTGGCAATGAGCAGCGGAGTCAGGCAACAGGATTGGCAAGGAGCAGCGGAGTCAGGCAACAGGATTGGCAAGGAGCAGCGGAGTCAGGCAACAGGATTGGCAATGAGCAGCGGAGTCAGGCAACAGGATTGGCAAGGAGCAGCGGAGTCAGGCAAAACCATTAGAAGTTATGACGGGCACGACGGGAACCAAGTTGCAACTCGAGCATCTTTGGCCCCAGGCAAGCCGGGGCCCTACCTATCTGCCCTTTAAAACGAGCAAAGCAGCTCACTCCCACGGCTTGGCAGCCTGTGCCTCGCCAAGAAACATGTGGGGCTCACGCCGAACACACACCAAGTTTAAAGTTGTATTAGTTGTATGGATGGGTTACACATTGTAAACACACCGTCCAACGACATGCTTACGTGCAGGTTCCTTCTCGACAACGCAACAACAATAAGAAATAATACAAGATAAGGATACGAACATAAAGTAAATGGCTCAGTAGAATAGAATATATTTTTACGTAGATGTAGGATTTTTACTTGATCCCTCTTTTGATGCTGCACGGCAGGAAAAGCAAACTTGTGGTGTATTTGAGTTTTAAAAAGGCTTCTAAAGTTTGTACTTCTACTTTGAAATTTCAGTCTTGATTTGCCCTAATGAAAAATTTATCAACCCCTACAAAAATGTTGCTACAGGAGTTTTTTCCTGCTGCAGGCAATAAGTTCATATTAAGGTCCTACATCTGTAAGTATAATACAAGACGGCACAATTTATAGTCCAATATTTACACATGTTTTGGGGAAGGGGGGATAGGAAGGCAAGCGTTTAAATTGTGCAGTATTTAGCAATCATACATTCAGCAACCGTACGCTTGCCAGTCCTCTTGCACTGGCATCCAGAGATTCACATACATACCTTCACACTGTTGCATTCCATTAATCTCAACCTTAATTCAAACACGGTGGTGAATGGAAGAGAAGTGAACAGGGGGGAGGGGGAGGGGGGGGGCTAAATTACACAATTTGTTTTGCTGATGTTGGAGTATGCCTACACAACCTCTTTTGTTCTTATGCCCTAAATCAGGCGTGGGCAATTCCAATCTGACAGTTTTGCCCCAGTTAACACACCTGACTCCAATAATCACCTTATCATGATCTTCAGTTCAGAATGCAATTTGATTATTCAGCTGTGTTTACTAGGGATGGAGAAAAAGTGTGACACCACTCAGGCCCTCACACACACACACACACACACACACACACACACACACACACACACACACACACACACACACACACACACACACACACACACACACACACAGCTGTCCCACACCTGACCCTTAATATTGGCCATAATAATACATGCTTTCCCAAAGGACTGCTAAGTGTTGAAAAATGTTCTTGACCAGGAATACAGTATTAATGGCACTGGTGACTATTTGCTGGTTCTAAATGAACACATCTGGTCCAGCTTCCTGTGTAAGTATCGCTTTTCTACAGTCAATTGGGATATTCTCAGTGGTGTTATTGAGAATAAAACAATTTGACATAAACAGTTGCATTCATGAGTTTTATTGACAAATGTCAATTAAAAAAATAAGGTCCGCCAAAGTGAAAACCTGATCAAAATGAATTTATAGAAGTGCTGTTAGTACATAAATTGTTTGCTCACTGGGAAATTAATATCCAACTAGTCAGTAACAACTGTGTGGAGTTTGGAGTTTGTGTCAGCTACTATGTGAGCTTATTACAGTATTATAGACTCTACATCCTGGGATTTCCTGTGATCTTCTATACAGAAGAACCTCTTACCTTCTGACGACTCCTGTGTAGCTTGTGAACATAGAGCAACATGTGGATGTTCGTGGGAGTCTCAGCTTTTCATAGATAGCGTGTAATAGTTTGTAGCTCAAACCATTCAGACTCGACAGATATTTTTGTAAAATGTCCCGGCCCCGGGCCCCTTCAGGATCCGCCATTGTCTCACAAACACCACTCTAGCTCCCGTTAATCACATAGACTAATGGTCGGTATCTACGGATGCAGAAGAAATGTACACTTAGTATACCAAACATTAAGAACACTTTCCTAATATTGAGTTGCACCCCCCTTTGCCCTCAGAACAGTCTCAATTTGTCAGGGCATGGACCCTACAGAGATGCTAGACCATGTAGACTCCAATATTCCCACAGTTGTGTCAAGTTGGCTGGATGTCCTTTGGGTGGTGGGCCATTCTTGATACACATGGGAAACTGTTGAGCATGAAAAACCCAGCAGCTTTGCAGTTCTTGACACAAACCGGTGCGCCTGGCACCTACTACCATGCCCCATTCAGGCTCTTAAAGATTTAGTCTTGCCGATTCACCCTCTGAATGGGCAAGACTAAATATTTAAGAGCCTGAATACATACACAATCCACATCTCATTTGTCTCAATTCTTAAAAATCGATCATTAACTTGTCTCCTACCCTTCATCTAAACTGATTGAAGTGGATTTAACAAGTGATATCAATAAGGTATCATAGCTTCACCTGGTCAGTCTGTCATGGAAAGAGCAGGTGTTCTTAATGTTTTGTGCACTCAGTGTACGAATCCAATGATACAACCCAAAAGTCTGTAGCTCAAACACACTATGTTTAAAAGTGGTTAGAAGTTCAACATGCATCAGTGTTACGGTGGGACTCATTGGGTTAATGGTATAAAAAGTTATTAGTTCTCATAGACATAAGGGATCAAAATCATTTCTAAGACATAATTGGCTGAAAAGAAAAACAATGCAATTATATATACGTATGGTACATGAACAGGCTCATTGACATATTTCCACAACAGTATCTCATTGTAATCTATACACAATGCTCTTCGGAAAATGTTCCTCCATCTCGACAGACGGTTTGAAAGATTACAACCAGTAGGTGTTTATGATGTAGCGTGTCCACTGTTTGATGTGTGGAGCCTTATGAAATGTGTGTAATGGTAGAGAACCACAATGGATGGGGATAGCCTTTGGCAACAGTGAAAACAGTGCAGTGTGAAAGTTACCCTGCAGCCATGTTGGTTTGGAATAATACATCTCAAAGGTCTAATCTAAAACAGGCCGAGACACCAACTACAATTGGATGCTCGAGACCATTCACTGAAAATCCCTTTGTTGACGTGCCATTGTGGCAAATGCAATGTTAATACACCACAGATTTGACATTTGACTTTAATCATAGCCCCAGCGTTTTAAAGGAAGTTCAATCCATTGTTTGACGACAATAAATGTACAACTGAAGTTTGGCTCTTAGTTTGATTGTAAAATTGTAAAATGTCACCGCCATATGTGAGCAGGGTAAATTCATTTGAATTCCATCACTTTTGGGACATCATCCCATTCGATTTAAAACAAAATTATTTTTGCCATGGAAGAAGTGGTCAGAAAGTAACTTTTTAGACCTGAATTCCGAAACACGCAGTTGACCCATTTTGCATACCCCACCATACCATGAGACATCCATATCTTCATCACTGGAAAATATAAAATGGTTGAGTTTGATATCATTTTAAAGCTTACAAACAGTGGGTTTTTGTGTTGTGCCCACCATCGGTTGTGACAGAACATGCTCCTAAATACAGGCTGGGTGTCATTTCAGTCATAGAAATATAATTCATAGAATGGACCTATCCCTTCAGACCACTGCAATTTAGCTGGTACACAATTGGAATGTAAATTGAATTGATATGTTTACTTCTAATTACTACCACAAAGATGGCCGCAGGTCCACCCACCGTTGAATGTCAACTTAAATGGTCATGTCTATTCTAATATCTATATTTCTATGATTTCAATTGGTTTCCAATGGAAGATCGACAGTATAATTTAAAACAACAGTCTTCCCATTAAAGTCAACATTCTCGGATGTGCTACCATTTGGTATTTATCTACCATTAGTAGATTTAACAGCTAAAACACAACAACCACCCTGTATTGAAGAGGGTGTTGTGCCTCAACCGATGGCGAGCACAACCAATGGTGTGCACAACACAAAAACACAAAAATAGGGTTTAAGCTACAACATATGCAAAATCTGAGTTTTTTAGATAATTGATGTATAAGGGTTAACAATTAAAACATTTACAAAAAGTGTTTTTATTTTATTTTTTATGATATAATAGTTTGACAACCCTGTTTGTAAGCTTTTAAATGATATCAATCTCAACCGTTCACCTTTTCCAGTAATGAAGACATGGATGTTTTGGATGGAACCAAAAAGGATTCTACTTGGAACCAAAAAGGGTTCTCCTATGGGGACAGCCAAAGAACCCTTTTGGAACCCTTTTTTCTATTAGTGTAATAGAAAGATGGGAGTGGCCCTTTGGGAGTTTACAGGAGTGTGTTCTTGCTCTGTGTCAAGGGCCTGACAGCTGCACAGATAGTGGCTGACACTCAGCTAAGGCACTCTCAGCTCTCTCACACTTTGAGCTAGTGTCACTGCCTGTCTTTGATAAGGTTTGAGCTAAATAGAAGGGGACAATTTGTCAGCTTTATTTGATATCTTCCTTGGAGTTATGTTTCCATAGTAAGGAATATTACATGTACTTGTTTGTTTTGATGAAATCCTGCCAACATCTTGTTTGGATCCACGGTGAACTGAGTGGGCTCTTCTGCTTCCTGGTTAGATGCTGTGTTGTACTAATCCACTGAACAGGCTGAATCATTTCTATTCAGAAACTTCTTCTTTGGGCACTTCCCCTTGCTTCATAATGCTTTTGCCACAACACATCTAGACCTCTGCATCCTCCCATAATCACTCCAATCAACATCTCGAAGCCTGTCAAATCAGCAGCATACCACTCTGTATCCAACTGCTGGTTTGCTAAGCAGGGTTGGTCCTGGTCAATCCCTGGATGGGAGACCAGATGCTGCTGGAAGTGATGTTTGAGGGCCAGTAGGAGGTACTCTTTCCTGTGATCTAAAAAAACAAAAATAAATATCTATCCCATGGGGGTGATTGGAAACATTGCCCTGTATAGGGTGCTGTCTTTCAGATACGATGTTAAATGGGTGTCCTGACTCTGTGGTCACTAAAGATCCCATGGCACTTATTGTAGGGGTGTTAACCCTAGTGTCCTGGCTAAATTCCCAATCTGGCTGTCATACCACCATGGCTACCTACTTGTCCCTGGCTACCTAATCCTCCTCTCCCCTGTAACTATTCCCCAGGTTGTTGCTGTAAATGAGAATGTGTTCTCAGTCAACTTACTGGGTTAAATAAAAAAAATCAACTGGCAAACCAGACAGCCGACCAATCATTTCTAGGTGTCAAGCTCTGTTTTATGCATCCCATTTAACTTTTGCTTTGCCAGGCATTGAGCTCACCGTGTGTTTAGGTTGGTCCACACATGATGGACGGCCACTGGGCTGCCAAAAATATCGCTGGGATATTACTGGCCCTTGGCAGCGGAGACAACTGTAATACAGTACTGTATTACGAGTAATGGAGGTGGATTACTGCAGGCCTGGCCTGTTAGGATGGGACCAGACAGGATAAGATGATTACCATCAACCCTATAACAGGGCTGTGGGGTCTCCACTCGGTTAATGACTAGATTCTAACATTACCCTACAGTTGGTGGATCATTGGGCTGCTAATAGTTGGTTGCGAGTGTTTACAGGTCTGTGATATGTAGAATAGGATTTGGTTGAATCAATTTGAGTTTAAAGTACGGCCTAACTAATGATAGGAGATTAGTTATGAAGTTTATGTTGCAATAATATTGTTAGTTGACGTCCTTGTGAAGTTGACATTTGTCTCATACTCTAGTAACCTTTGAACACCAGTAAAACCAGAATACAACCAAGAAGTAGCCAATGGTGTAAAGTACTTAAGTAAAAATACTTTAAAGTACTACTTAAGTCCATTTTTGTACTTCACTTTACTATTTATATTTTTGACAACTTTTACTTTTTATTCCACTACATTCCTAAAGAAAATAATGTACTATTTACCTCGTACATTTTCCCTGTCACCCAAAAGTATTCGTTACATTTCAAATGCTTAGCAGGACAGGAAAATGGTCCAATTCACGCACTTATCAAGAGAACATCTGCCTACTGCCTCTGATATGGTGGACTCACGAAACACAAATGCTTTGCTTATAAATTATGACTGAATGTTGGAGTGTGCCTGGCTATTCGTAAATTTAAAAAAGGAAGAAAATTGTGCCGTTTGGTTTACTTAATGTAGGGAATGTGAAATGATTTATGCTTATATTTTTACTTTTGACACTTAAGTATATTTTAGCAATAACATTTAGTATTTTTCTGGGTGACTTTAATTTTTACTTGAGTAATTTTCTATTACGGTATCTTTACTTTTACTCAAGCAGGACAGTTGAATACTTTTTCCACCACTGGAAGTAGCCTAGTCATCACTACTACTATTTTACTTTTGTTAGCTATTCAGTGAGTCTGAAGTATACACTTGAATGACCTCGGTATCTGAAAAAACCTTAGATGATCATGTTTCTCTCTCTTTCAGGCCACACAGGACGCCTGCTCAAGTCCCTGTGCTTCACCAGTATAGCCTTCCTGCTTCTGCACATCATCTACCAGGTCACCGTCAACAGTCTGCTAGCAGGAGACAACCTAGAACCCAACTTCAACTGTGAGTATCAACCTTCTCTACTACACTCCCAGCACAGTGTGATGTCAGGTCTACCTCGTTTACACACACGCACATGTGTAGGAATGTACAAACACGCATACGCGCGCACACACACACACACACACACACACACACACACACACACACACACACACACACACACACACACACACACACACACACACACACACACACACACACACACACACACACACACACACATAACATTACATGCTTTCCCAAAGGATTGCTAGGGGTTGAAAAACGTTCTTGACCAGGAATGCAGTATTAATGCCACTGGTGGCTATTTGCTGGTTCTAAATGGATTGATTGGATTTCCATGTCGATATGCTGTATATCCCACATTGATATAAATGACTTGGAATACAGCAGTACCTGAACTCTGTGAGCAGCCACCCCAGTAAGTGGCACCTGGGCTGGTTGGGGCTGCAGGGTGGGAGTGAGCAGAGGTCACAGCCCAGCCCACGCCTGGATCAGGTTACCCACTGGCCCCGACACCAGGGTGTTCAGACCAGAACCCGAAACCCGGTCTGGGCCGCGGCCCAACACAGGCTCCGCTGTTGCTGCTGCTGCAAACTACTGGCACAACTCTCCCTGAGTAGCAATATAAAGCCACAACATCTGCACTCAAGATGGGGATAAACATAATGAAAACAAAAAACTCCCTCACTCCTATGCTGTCCTGACAGAAGTGCATTCAAACCCCCCACCTAAAAATTCAGAGTGAAGGCTGTCTGTCTGTTTCACATGTGTAGAGTACAATCATAAAAATTGGAACGCCAGTCTGGGCTCGTCCCCAGTGTCAGTGTCAGTGTGCACGGTGTTATGTCAAAAGACGGAACGAAAACAATCAATTAAGGAACTTCAGCGATTCACCAAGTTTTGAAAAACCAGAGTGTAACTTTGTGTGCGATGTGTAAATAGACTAGTTCTTTGATGAAAGGTTTGAACTATGTATCAACTTTAAACCCTGTCTAGACAGGACAATACTGTGCTGTTGTAAACGGCTGTGTTAACAGCATTTTTTCTGTCAAATACCCCGGGACAATTCCAAAATACTGATGAAAATTCACTAGCAAACACAGTACAGTGAAAAGTTGTGCCAATGCTGGAGTCAGTCGTAGTCAGAATGCAATTAACAGAGATGAGCAGAAATAATAGTGGACACTATATATGATACTCTTGGGTAAATAATAGTGAACACTATAGACAGTGCTGTTGGGTAAATAATAGTGGACACTATAGACAGTGCTTTTGGGTAAATAATAGTGAACACTATAGACAGTGCTTTTGGGTAAATAATAGTGGACACTATAGACAGTGCTTTTGGGTAAATAATAGTGAACACTATAGACAGTGCTTTTGGGTAAATAATAGTGAACACTATAGACAGTGCTTTTGGGTAAATAATAGTGGACACTATAGACAGTGCTTTGGGTAAATAATAGTGGACACTATAGACAGTGCTTTTGGGTAAATAATAGTGAACACTATAGACAGTGCTTTTGGGTAAATAATAGTGAACACTATAGACAGTGCTTTTGGGTAAATAATAGTGAACACTATAGACAGTGCTTTAGGGTAAATAATAGTGAACACTATAGACAGTGATTTTGGGTAAATAATAGTGGACACTATAGACAGTGCTTTTGGGTAAATAATAGTGAACACTATAGACAGTGCTTTTGGGTAAATAATAGTGAACACTATAGACAGTGCTTTTGGGTAAATAATAGTGAACACTATAGACAGTGCTTTTGGGTAAATAATAGTGGACACTATAGACAGTGCTTTTGGGTAAATAATAGTGGACACTATAGACAGTGCTTTTGGGTAAATAATAGTGGACACTATAGACAATGCTTTTGGGTAAATAATAGTGGACACTATAGACAGTGCTTTTGGGTAAATAATAGTGGACACGATAGACAGTGCTTTTGGGTAAATAATAGTGGACACTATAGACAGTGCTTTTGGGTAAATAATAGTGAACACTATAGACAGTGCTTTTGGGTAAATAATAGTGGACACTATAGACAGTGCTTTTGGGTAAATAATAGTGGACACTATAGACAGTGCTTTTGGGTAAATAATAGTGAACACTATAGACAGTGATTTTGGGTAAATAATAGTGGACACTATAGACAGTGCTTTTGGGTAAATAATAGTGAACACTATAGACAGTGCTTTTGGGTAAATAATAGTGAACACTATAGACAGTGCTTTTGGGTAAATAATAGTGAACACTATAGACAGTGCTTTGGGTAAATAATAGTGGACACTATAGACAGTGCTTTTGGGTAAATAATAGTGGACACTATAGACAGTGCTTTTGGGTAAATAATAGTGGACACTATAGACAATGCTTTTGGGTAAATAATAGTGGACACTATAGACAGTGCTTTTGGGTAAATAATAGTGGACACGATAGACAGTGCTTTTGGGTAAATAATAGTGGACACTATAGACAGTGCTTTTGGGTAAATAATAGTGAACACTATAGACAGTGCTTTTGGGTAAATAATAGTGGACACTATAGACAGTGCTTTTGGGTAAATAATAGTGGACACTATAGACAGTGCTTTTGGGTAAATAATAGTGGACACTATAGACAATGCTTTTGGGTAAATAATAGTGGACACTATAGACAGTGCTTTTGGGTAAATAATAGTGGACACTATAGACAGTGCTTTTGGGTAAATAATAGTCGACACTATAGACAGTGCTTTTGGGTAAATAATAGTGGACACTATAGACATTGCTTTGGGTAAATAATAGTGGACAATATAGACAGTGCTTTTGGGTAAATAATTGTGGACACTATAGACAGTGCTTTTGGGTAAATAATAGTGGACACTATAGACAGTGCTTTTGGGTAAATAATAGTGAACACTATAGACAGTGCTTTTGGGTAAATAATAGTGGACACTATAGATAGTGCTTTTGGGTAAATAATAGTGGACACTATAGACAGTGCTTTTGGGTAAATAATAGTGGACACTATAGACAGTGCTTTTGGGTAAATAATAGTGGACACTATAGACAGTGCTTTTGGGTAAATAATAGTGAACACTATAGACAGTGCTTTTGGGTAAATAATAGTGGACACTATAGACAGTGCTTTTGGGTAAATAATAGTGGACACTATAGACAGTGCTTTTGGGTAAATAATAGTGGACACTATAGACAGTGCTTTTGGGTAAATAATAGTGGACACTATAGACATTGCTTTGGGTAAATAATAGTGGACAATATAGACAGTGCTTTTGGGTAAATAATTGTGGACACTATAGACAGTGCTTTTGGGTAAATAATAGTGGACACTATAGACAGTGCTTTTGGGTAAATAACAGTGGACAATATAAAGACGGTACTCTTGGGTAAATAATAGTGAACACTATAGACAGTGCTTTAGGGTAAATAATAGTGAACACTATAGACAGTGCTTTTGGGTAAATAATAGTGGACACTATAGACAGTGTTTTTGGGTAAATGATAGTGAACACTATAGACAGTGCTTTTGGGTAAATAATAGTGGACACTATAGACAGTGCTTTTGGGTAAATAATAGTGAACACTATAGACAGTGCTTTTGGGTAAATAATAGTGAACACTATAGACAGTGCTTTTGGGTAAATAATAGTGGACACTATAGACAGTGCTTTTGGGTAAATAATAGTGGACACTATAGACAGTGCTTTTGGGTAAATAATAGTGGACACTATAGACAGTGCTTTTGGGTAAATAATAGTGGACACTATAGACAGTGCTTTTGGGTAAATAATAGTGAACACTATAGACAGTGCTTTTGGGTAAATAATAGTGGACACTATATACAGTGCTTTTGGGTAAATAATAGTGGACACTATAGACAGTGCTTTTGGGTAAATAATAGTGAACACTATAGACAGTGCTTTTGGGTAAATAATAGTGGACACTATAGACAGTGCTTTTGGGTAAATAATAGTGGACACTATAGACAGTGCTTTTGGGTAAATAATAGTGGACACTATAGACAGTGCTTTTGGGTAAATAATAGTGGACACTATAGACAGTGCTTTTGGGTAAATAATAGTGGACACTATAGACAGTGCTTTTGGGTAAATAATAGTGGACACTATAGACATTGCTTTGGGTAAATAATAGTGGACAATATAGACAGTGCTTTTGGGTAAATAATAGTGGACACTATAGACATTGCTTTGGGTAAATAATAGTGGACAATATAGACAGTGCTTTTGGGTAAATAATTGTGGACACTATAGACAGTGCTTTTGGGTAAATAATAGTGGACACTATAGACAGTGCTTTTGGGTAAATAATAGTGGACACTATAGACAATGATTTTGGGTAAATAATAGTGGACACTATAGACACTGCTTTTGGGTAAATAATAGTGGACACTATAGACAGTGCTTTTGGGTAAATAATAGTGGACACTATAGACAGTGCTTTTGGGTAAATAATAGTGGACACTATAGACAGTGCTTTTGGGTAAATAATAGTGTACACTATAGACATTGCTTTGGGTAAATAATAGTGGACAATATAGACAGTGCTTTTGGGTAAATAATTGTGGACACTATAGACAGTGCTTTTGGGTAAATAATAGTGGACACTATAGACAGTGCTTTTGGGTAAATAATAGTGGACACTATAGACAGTGCTTTTGGGTAAATAATAGTGGACACTATAGACAGTGCTTTTGGGTAAATAATAGTGAACACTATAGACAGTGCTTTTGGGTAAATAATAGTGGACACTATATACAGTGCTTTTGGGTAAATAATAGTGGACACTATAGACAGTGCTTTTGGGTAAATAATAGTGAACACTATAGACAGTGCTTTTGGGTAAATAATAGTGGACACTATAGACAGTGCTTTTGGGTAAATAATAGTGGACACTATAGACAGTGCTTTTGGGTAAATAATAGTGGACACTATAGACAGTGCTTTTGGGTAAATAATAGTGGACACTATAGACATTGCTTTGGGTAAATAATAGTGGACACTATAGACAGTGCTTTGGGTAAATAATAGTGGACACTATAGACAGTGCTTTTGGGTAAATAATAGTGGACACTATAGACAGTGCTTTTGGGTAAATAATAGTGGACACTATAGACAGTGCTTTTGGGTAAATAATAGTGGACACTATAGACAGTGCTTTTGGGTAAATAATAGTGGACACTATAGACATTGCTTTGGGTAAATAATAGTGGACAATATAGACAGTGCTTTTGGGTAAATAATAGTGGACACTATAGACATTGCTTTGGGTAAATAATAGTGGACAATATAGACAGTGCTTTTGGGTAAATAATTGTGGACACTATAGACAGTGCTTTTGGGTAAATAATAGTGGACACTATAGACAATGCTTTTGGGTAAATAATAGTGGACACTATAGACAGTGCTTTTGGGTAAATAATAGTGGACACTATAGACAGTGCTTTTGGGTAAATAATAGTGGACACTATAGACAGTGCTTTTGGGTAAATAATAGTGGACACTATAGACAGTGCTTTTGGGTAAATAATAGTGGACACTATAGACATTGCTTTGGGTAAATAATAGTGGACAATATAGACAGTGCTTTTGGGTAAATAATTGTGGACACTATAGACAGTGCTTTTGGGTAAATAATAGTGGACACTATAGACAGTGCTTTTGGGTAAATAATAGTGGACACTATAGACAGTGCTTTTGGGTAAATAATAGTGGACACTATAGACAGTGCTTTTGGGTAAATAATAGTGAACACTATAGACAGTGCTTTTGGGTAAATAATAGTGGACACTATAGACAGTGCTTTTGGGTAAATAATAGTGGACACTATAGACAGTGCTTTTGGGTAAATAATAGTGAACACTATAGACAGTGCTTTTGGGTAAATAATAGTGGACACTATAGACAGTGCTTTTTGGTAAATAATAGTGGACACTATAGACAGTGCTTTTGGGTAAATAATAGTGGACACTATAGACAGTGCTTTTGGGTAAATAATAGTGGACACTATAGACATTGCTTTGGGTAAATAATAGTGGACACTATAGACAGTGCTTTTGGGTAAATAATTGTGGACACTATAGACAGTGCTTTTGGGTAAATAATAGTGGACACTATAGACAGTGCTTTTGGGTAAATAATAGTGGACACTATAGACAATGATTTTGGGTAAATAATAGTGGACACTATAGACAGTGCTTTTTGGTAAATAATAGTGGACACTATAGACAGTGCTTTTGGGTAAATAATAGTGGACACTATAGACAGTGCTTTTGGGTAAATAATAGTGGACACTATAGACATTGCTTTGGGTAAATAATAGTGGACAATATAGACAGTGCTTTTGGGTAAATAATTGTGGACACTATAGACAGTGCTTTTGGGTAAATAATAGTGGACACTATAGACAGTGCTTTTGGGTAAATAATAGTGGACACTATAGACAATGATTTTGGGTAAATAATAGTGGACACTATAGACACTGCTTTTGGGTAAATAATAGTGGACACTATAGACAGTGCTTTTGGGTAAATAATAGTGGACACTATAGACAGTGCTTTTGGGTAAATAATAGTGGACACTATAGACAGTGCTTTTGGGTAAATAATAGTGTACACTATAGACATTGCTTTGGGTAAATAATAGTGGACAATATAGACAGTGCTTTTGGGTAAATAATTGTGGACACTATAGACAGTGCTTTTGGGTAAATAATAGTGGACACTATAGACAGTGCTTTTGGGTAAATAATAGTGGACACTATAGACAGTGCTTTTGGGTAAATAATAGTGGACACTATAGACAGTGCTTTTGGGTAAATAATAGTGAACACTATAGACAGTGCTTTTGGGTAAATAATAGTGGACACTATATACAGTGCTTTTGGGTAAATAATAGTGGACACTATAGACAGTGCTTTTGGGTAAATAATAGTGAACACTATAGACAGTGCTTTTGGGTAAATAATAGTGGACACTATAGACAGTGCTTTTGGGTAAATAATAGTGGACACTATAGACAGTGCTTTTGGGTAAATAATAGTGGACACTATAGACAGTGCTTTTGGGTAAATAATAGTGGACACTATAGACATTGCTTTGGGTAAATAATAGTGGACACTATAGACAGTGCTTTTGGGTAAATAATAGTGGACACTATAGACAGTGCTTTTGGGTAAATAATAGTGGACACTATAGACAGTGCTTTTGGGTAAATAATAGTGGACACTATAGACAGTGCTTTTGGGTAAATAATAGTGGACACTATAGACAGTGCTTTTGGGTAAATAATAGTGGACACTATAGACATTGCTTTGGGTAAATAATAGTGGACAATATAGACAGTGCTTTTGGGTAAATAATAGTGGACACTATAGACATTGCTTTGGGTAAATAATAGTGGACAATATAGACAGTGCTTTTGGGTAAATAATTGTGGACACTATAGACAGTGCTTTTGGGTAAATAATAGTGGACACTATAGACAATGCTTTTGGGTAAATAATAGTGGACACTATAGACAGTGCTTTTGGGTAAATAATAGTGGACACTATAGACAGTGCTTTTGGGTAAATAATAGTGGACACTATAGACAGTGCTTTTGGGTAAATAATAGTGGACACTATAGACAGTGCTTTTGGGTAAATAATAGTGGACACTATAGACATTGCTTTGGGTAAATAATAGTGGACAATATAGACAGTGCTTTTGGGTAAATAATTGTGGACACTATAGACAGTGCTTTGGGTAAATAATAGTGGACACTATAGACAGTGCTTTTGGGTAAATAATAGTGGACACTATAGACAGTGCTTTTGGGTAAATAATAGTGGACACTATAGACAGTGCTTTTGGGTAAATAATAGTGAACACTATAGACAGTGCTTTTGGGTAAATAATAGTGGACACTATAGACAGTGCTTTTGGGTAAATAATAGTGGACACTATAGACAGTGCTTTTGGGTAAATAATAGTGGACACTATAGACAGTGCTTTTGGTAAATAATAGTGGACACTATAGACAGTGCTTTTGGGTAAATAATAGTGGACACTATAGACAGTGCTTTTGGGTAAATAATAGTGGACACTATAGACATTGCTTTGGGTAAATAATAGTGGACACTATAGACAGTGCTTTTGGGTAAATAATAGTGGACACTATAGACAGTGCTTTTGGGTAAATAATAGTGGACACTATAGACAGTGCTTTTGGGTAAATAATAGTGGACACCATAGACAGTGCTTTTGGCTAAATAATAGTGGACACTATCGACAGTGCTTTTGGGTAAATAATAGTGGACACTATAGACAGTGCTTTTGGGTAAATAATAGTGGACACTATAGACATTGCTTTTGGGTAAATAATAGTGGGCACTATAGACAGTGCTTTTGGGTAAATAATAGTGGACACTATAGACAGTGCTTTTGGGTAAATAATAGTGGACACTATAGACATTGCTTTGGGTAAATAATAGTGGACAATATAGACAGTGCTTTTGGGTAAATAATTGTGGACACTATAGACAGTGCTTTTGGGTAAATAATAGTGGACACTATAGACAGTGCTTTTGGGTAAATAATAGTGAACACTATAGACAGTGCTTTTGGGTAAATAATAGTGGACACGATAGACAGTGCTTTTGGGTAAATAATAGTGGACACTATAGACAGTGCTTTTGGGTAAATAATAGTGGACACTATAGACAGTGCTTTTGGGTAAATAATAGTGGACACTATAGACAGTGCTTTTGGGTAAATAATAGTCGACACTATAGACAGTGCTTTTGGGTAAATAATAGTGGACACTATAGACATTGCTTTGGGTAAATAATAGTGGACAATATAGACAGTGCTTTTGGGTAAATAATTGTGGACACTATAGACAGTGCTTTTGGGTAAATAATAGTGGACACTATAGACAGTGCTTTTGGGTAAATAATAGTGAACACTATAGACAGTGCTTTTGGGTAAATAATAGTGGACACTATAGATAGTGCTTTTGGGTAAATAATAGTGGACACTATAGACAGTGCTTTTGGGTAAATAATAGTGGACACTATAGACAGTGCTTTTGGGTAAATAATAGTGGACACTATAGACAGTGCTTTTGGGTAAATAATAGTGAACACTATAGACAGTGCTTTTGGGTAAATAATAGTGGACACTATAGACAGTGCTTTTGGGTAAATAATAGTGGACACTATAGACAGTGCTTTTGGGTAAATAATAGTGGACACTATAGACAGTGCTTTTGGGTAAATAATAGTGGACACTATAGACATTGCTTTGGGTAAATAATAGTGGACAATATAGACAGTGCTTTTGGGTAAATAATTGTGGACACTATAGACAGTGCTTTTGGGTAAATAATAGTGGACACTATAGACAGTGCTTTTGGGTAAATAACAGTGGACAATATAAAGACGGTACTCTTGGGTAAATAATAGTGAACACTATAGACAGTGCTTTAGGGTAAATAATAGTGAACACTATAGACAGTGCTTTTGGGTAAATAATAGTGGACACTATAGACAGTGTTTTTGGGTAAATGATAGTGAACACTATAGACAGTGCTTTTGGGTAAATAATAGTGGACACTATAGACAGTGCTTTTGGGTAAATAATAGTGAACACTATAGACAGTGCTTTTGGGTAAATAATAGTGAACACTATAGACAGTGCTTTTGGGTAAATAATAGTGGACACTATAGACAGTGCTTTTGGGTAAATAATAGTGGACACTATAGACAGTGCTTTTGGGTAAATAATAGTGGACACTATAGACAATGCTTTTGGGTAAATAATAGTGGACACTATAGACAGTGCTTTTGGGTAAATAATAGTGGACACTATAGACAGTGCTTTTGGGTAAATAATAGTGGACACTATAGACAGTGCTTTTGGGTAAATAATAGTGGACACTATAGACAGTGCTTTTGGGTAAATAATAGTGAACACTATAGACAGTGCTTTTGGGTAAATAATAGTGGACACTATAGACAGTGCTTTTGGGTAAATAATAGTGGACACTATAGACATTGCTTTGGGTAAATAATAGTGGACACTATAGACAGTGCTTTTGGGTAAATAATAGTGGACACTATAGACAGTGCTTTTGGGTAAATAATAGTGGACACTATAGACAGTGCTTTTGGGTAAATAATAGTGGACACTATAGACAGTGCTTTTGGGTAAATAATAGTGGACACTATAGACAGTGCTTTTGGGTAAATAATAGTGGACACTATAGACATTGCTTTGGGTAAATAATAGTGGACAATATAGACAGTGCTTTTGGGTAAATAATAGTGGACACTATAGACATTGCTTTGGGTAAATAATAGTGGACAATATAGACAGTGCTTTTGGGTAAATAATTGTGGACACTATAGACAGTGCTTTTGGGTAAATAATAGTGGACACTATAGACAATGCTTTTGGGTAAATAATAGTGGACACTATAGACAGTGCTTTTGGGTAAATAATAGTGGACACTATAGACAGTGCTTTTGGGTAAATAATAGTGGACACTATAGACAGTGCTTTTGGGTAAATAATAGTGGACACTATAGACAGTGCTTTTGGGTAAATAATAGTGGACACTATAGACATTGCTTTGGGTAAATAATAGTGGACAATATAGACAGTGCTTTTGGGTAAATAATTGTGGACACTATAGACAGTGCTTTTGGGTAAATAATAGTGGACACTATAGACAGTGCTTTTGGGTAAATAATAGTGGACACTATAGACAGTGCTTTTGGGTAAATAATAGTGGACACTATAGACAGTGCTTTTGGGTAAATAATAGTGAACACTATAGACAGTGCTTTTGGGTAAATAATAGTGGACACTATAGACAGTGCTTTTGGGTAAATAATAGTGGACACTATAGACAGTGCTTTTGGGTAAATAATAGTGAACACTATAGACAGTGCTTTTGGGTAAATAATAGTGGACACTATAGACAGTGCTTTTGGTAAATAATAGTGGACACTATAGACAGTGCTTTTGGGTAAATAATAGTGGACACTATAGACAGTGCTTTTGGGTAAATAATAGTGGACACTATAGACATTGCTTTGGGTAAATAATAGTGGACACTATAGACAGTGCTTTTGGGTAAATAATAGTGGACACTATAGACAGTGCTTTTGGGTAAATAATAGTGGACACTATAGACAGTGCTTTTGGGTAAATAATAGTGGACACCATAGACAGTGCTTTTGGCTAAATAATAGTGGACACTATCGACAGTGCTTTTGGGTAAATAATAGTGGACACTATAGACATTGCTTTGGGTAAATAATAGTGGACAATATAGACAGTGCTTTTGGGTAAATAATTGTGGACACTATAGACAGTGCTTTTGGGTAAATAATAGTGGACACTATAGACAGTGCTTTTGGGTAAATAATAGTGGACACTATAGACAATGATTTTGGGTAAATAATAGTGGACACTATAGACACTGCTTTTGGGTAAATAATAGTGGACACTATAGACAGTGCTTTTGGGTAAATAATAGTGGACACTATAGACAGTGCTTTTGGGTAAATAATAGTGGACACTATAGACAGTGCTTTTGGGTAAATAATAGTGTACACTATAGACATTGCTTTGGGTAAATAATAGTGGACAATATAGACAGTGCTTTTGGGTAAATAATTGTGGACACTATAGACAGTGCTTTTGGGTAAATAATAGTGGACACTATAGACAGTGCTTTTGGGTAAATAATAGTGGACACTATAGACAGTGCTTTTGGGTAAATAATAGTGGACACTATAGACAGTGCTTTTGGGTAAATAATAGTGAACACTATAGACAGTGCTTTTGGGTAAATAATAGTGGACACTATATACAGTGCTTTTGGGTAAATAATAGTGGACACTATAGACAGTGCTTTTGGGTAAATAATAGTGAACACTATAGACAGTGCTTTTGGGTAAATAATAGTGGACACTATAGACAGTGCTTTTGGGTAAATAATAGTGGACACTATAGACAGTGCTTTTGGGTAAATAATAGTGGACACTATAGACAGTGCTTTTGGGTAAATAATAGTGGACACTATAGACATTGCTTTGGGTAAATAATAGTGGACACTATAGACAGTGCTTTTGGGTAAATAATAGTGGACACTATAGACAGTGCTTTTGGGTAAATAATAGTGGACACTATAGACAGTGCTTTTGGGTAAATAATAGTGGACACTATAGACAGTGCTTTTGGGTAAATAATAGTGGACACTATAGACAGTGCTTTTGGGTAAATAATAGTGGACACTATAGACATTGCTTTGGGTAAATAATAGTGGACAATATAGACAGTGCTTTTGGGTAAATAATAGTGGACACTATAGACATTGCTTTGGGTAAATAATAGTGGACAATATAGACAGTGCTTTTGGGTAAATAATTGTGGACACTATAGACAGTGCTTTTGGGTAAATAATAGTGGACACTATAGACAATGCTTTTGGGTAAATAATAGTGGACACTATAGACAGTGCTTTTGGGTAAATAATAGTGGACACTATAGACAGTGCTTTTGGGTAAATAATAGTGGACACTATAGACAGTGCTTTTGGGTAAATAATAGTGGACACTATAGACAGTGCTTTTGGGTAAATAATAGTGGACACTATAGACATTGCTTTGGGTAAATAATAGTGGACAATATAGACAGTGCTTTTGGGTAAATAATTGTGGACACTATAGACAGTGCTTTTGGGTAAATAATAGTGAACACTATAGACAGTGCTTTTGGGTAAATAATAGTGGACACGATAGACAGTGCTTTTGGGTAAATAATAGTGGACACTATAGACAGTGCTTTTGGGTAAATAATAGTGGACACTATAGACAGTGCTTTTGGGTAAATAATAGTGGACACTATAGACAGTGCTTTTGGGTAAATAATAGTGGACACTATAGACATTGCTTTGGGTAAATAATAGTGGACAATATAGACAGTGCTTTTGGGTAAATAATTGTGGACACTATAGACAGTGCTTTTGGGTAAATAATAGTGGACACTATAGACAGTGCTTTTGGGTAAATAATAGTGGACACTATAGACAGTGCTTTTGGGTAAATAATAGTGGACACTATAGACAGTGCTTTTGGGTAAATAATAGTGAACACTATAGACAGTGCTTTTGGGTAAATAATAGTGGACACTATAGACAGTGCTTTTGGGTAAATAATAGTGGACACTATAGACAGTGCTTTTGGGTAAATAATAGTGAACACTATAGACAGTGCTTTTGGGTAAATAATAGTGGACACTATAGACAGTGCTTTTGGTAAATAATAGTGGACACTATAGACAGTGCTTTTGGGTAAATAATAGTGGACACTATAGACAGTGCTTTTGGGTAAATAATAGTGGACACTATAGACATTGCTTTGGGTAAATAATAGTGGACACTATAGACAGTGCTTTTGGGTAAATAATTGTGGACACTATAGACAGTGCTTTTGGGTAAATAATAGTGGACACTATAGACAGTGCTTTTGGGTAAATAATAGTGGACACTATAGACAATGATTTTGGGTAAATAATAGTGGACACTATAGACAGTGCTTTTGGTAAATAATAGTGGACACTATAGACAGTGCTTTTGGGTAAATAATAGTGGACACTATAGACAGTGCTTTTGGGTAAATAATAGTGGACACTATAGACATTGCTTTGGGTAAATAATAGTGGACAATATAGACAGTGCTTTTGGGTAAATAATTGTGGACACTATAGACAGTGCTTTTGGGTAAATAATAGTGGACACTATAGACAGTGCTTTTGGGTAAATAATAGTGGACACTATAGACAATGATTTTGGGTAAATAATAGTGGACACTATAGACACTGCTTTTGGGTAAATAATAGTGGACACTATAGACAGTGCTTTTGGGTAAATAATAGTGGACACTATAGACAGTGCTTTTGGGTAAATAATAGTGGACACTATAGACAGTGCTTTTGGGTAAATAATAGTGTACACTATAGACATTGCTTTGGGTAAATAATAGTGGACAATATAGACAGTGCTTTTGGGTAAATAATTGTGGACACTATAGACAGTGCTTTTGGGTAAATAATAGTGGACACTATAGACAGTGCTTTTGGGTAAATAATAGTGGACACTATAGACAGTGCTTTTGGGTAAATAATAGTGGACACTATAGACAGTGCTTTTGGGTAAATAATAGTGAACACTATAGACAGTGCTTTTGGGTAAATAATAGTGGACACTATATACAGTGCTTTTGGGTAAATAATAGTGGACACTATAGACAGTGCTTTTGGGTAAATAATAGTGAACACTATAGACAGTGCTTTTGGGTAAATAATAGTGGACACTATAGACAGTGCTTTTGGGTAAATAATAGTGGACACTATAGACAGTGCTTTTGGGTAAATAATAGTGGACACTATAGACAGTGCTTTTGGGTAAATAATAGTGGACACTATAGACATTGCTTTGGGTAAATAATAGTGGACACTATAGACAGTGCTTTTGGGTAAATAATAGTGGACACTATAGACAGTGCTTTTGGGTAAATAATAGTGGACACTATAGACAGTGCTTTTGGGTAAATAATAGTGGACACTATAGACAGTGCTTTTGGGTAAATAATAGTGGACACTATAGACAGTGCTTTTGGGTAAATAATAGTGGACACTATAGACATTGCTTTGGGTAAATAATAGTGGACAATATAGACAGTGCTTTTGGGTAAATAATAGTGGACACTATAGACATTGCTTTGGGTAAATAATAGTGGACAATATAGACAGTGCTTTTGGGTAAATAATTGTGGACACTATAGACAGTGCTTTTGGGTAAATAATAGTGGACACTATAGACAATGCTTTTGGGTAAATAATAGTGGACACTATAGACAGTGCTTTTGGGTAAATAATAGTGGACACTATAGACAGTGCTTTTGGGTAAATAATAGTGGACACTATAGACAGTGCTTTTGGGTAAATAATAGTGGACACTATAGACAGTGCTTTTGGGTAAATAATAGTGGACACTATAGACATTGCTTTGGGTAAATAATAGTGGACAATATAGACAGTGCTTTTGGGTAAATAATTGTGGACACTATAGACAGTGCTTTTGGGTAAATAATAGTGGACACTATAGACAGTGCTTTTGGGTAAATAATAGTGGACACTATAGACAGTGCTTTTGGGTAAATAATAGTGGACACTATAGACAGTGCTTTTGGGTAAATAATAGTGAACACTATAGACAGTGCTTTTGGGTAAATAATAGTGGACACTATAGACAGTGCTTTTGGGTAAATAATAGTGGACACTATAGACAGTGCTTTTGGGTAAATAATAGTGAACACTATAGACAGTGCTTTTGGGTAAATAATAGTGGACACTATAGACAGTGCTTTTGGTAAATAATAGTGGACACTATAGACAGTGCTTTTGGGTAAATAATAGTGGACACTATAGACAGTGCTTTTGGGTAAATAATAGTGGACACTATAGACATTGCTTTGGGTAAATAATAGTGGACACTATAGACAGTGCTTTTGGGTAAATAATAGTGGACACTATAGACAGTGCTTTTGGGTAAATAATAGTGGACACTATAGACAGTGCTTTTGGGTAAATAATAGTGGACACCATAGACAGTGCTTTTGGCTAAATAATAGTGGACACTATCGACAGTGCTTTTGGGTAAATAATAGTGGACACTATAGACAGTGCTTTTGGGTAAATAATAGTGGACACTATAGACATTGCTTTTGGGTAAATAATAGTGGGCACTATAGACAGTGCTTTTGGGTAAATAATAGTGGACACTATAGACAGTGCTTTTGGGTAAATAATAGTGGACACTATAGACATTGCTTTGGGTAAATAATAGTGGACAATATAGACAGTGCTTTTGGGTAAATAATTGTGGACACTATAGACAGTGCTTTTGGGTAAATAATAGTGGACACTATAGACAGTGCTTTTGGGTAAATAATAGTGAACACTATAGACAGTGCTTTTGGGTAAATAATAGTGGACACGATAGACAGTGCTTTTGGGTAAATAATAGTGGACACTATAGACAGTGCTTTTGGGTAAATAATAGTGGACACTATAGACAGTGCTTTTGGGTAAATAATAGTGGACACTATAGACAGTGCTTTTGGGTAAATAATAGTCGACACTATAGACAGTGCTTTTGGGTAAATAATAGTGGACACTATAGACATTGCTTTGGGTAAATAATAGTGGACAATATAGACAGTGCTTTTGGGTAAATAATTGTGGACACTATAGACAGTGCTTTTGGGTAAATAATAGTGGACACTATAGACAGTGCTTTTGGGTAAATAATAGTGAACACTATAGACAGTGCTTTTGGGTAAATAATAGTGGACACTATAGATAGTGCTTTTGGGTAAATAATAGTGGACACTATAGACAGTGCTTTTGGGTAAATAATAGTGGACACTATAGACAGTGCTTTTGGGTAAATAATAGTGGACACTATAGACAGTGCTTTTGGGTAAATAATAGTGAACACTATAGACAGTGCTTTTGGGTAAATAATAGTGGACACTATAGACAGTGCTTTTGGGTAAATAATAGTGGACACTATAGACAGTGCTTTTGGGTAAATAATAGTGGACACTATAGACAGTGCTTTTGGGTAAATAATAGTGGACACTATAGACATTGCTTTGGGTAAATAATAGTGGACAATATAGACAGTGCTTTTGGGTAAATAATTGTGGACACTATAGACAGTGCTTTTGGGTAAATAATAGTGGACACTATAGACAGTGCTTTTGGGTAAATAACAGTGGACAATATAAAGACGGTACTCTTGGGTAAATAATAGTGAACACTATAGACAGTGCTTTAGGGTAAATAATAGTGAACACTATAGACAGTGCTTTTGGGTAAATAATAGTGGACACTATAGACAGTGTTTTTGGGTAAATGATAGTGAACACTATAGACAGTGCTTTGGGTAAATAATAGTGGACACTATAGACAGTGCTTTTGGGTAAATAATAGTGAACACTATAGACAGTGCTTTTGGGTAAATAATAGTGAACACTATAGACAGTGCTTTTGGGTAAATAATAGTGGACACTATAGACAGTGCTTTTGGGTAAATAATAGTGGACACTATAGACAGTGCTTTTGGGTAAATAATAGTGGACACTATAGACAATGCTTTTGGGTAAATAATAGTGGACACTATAGACAGTGCTTTTGGGTAAATAATAGTGGACACTATAGACAGTGCTTTTGGGTAAATAATAGTGGACACTATAGACAGTGCTTTTGGGTAAATAATAGTGGACACTATAGACAGTGCTTTTGGGTAAATAATAGTGAACACTATAGACAGTGCTTTTGGGTAAATAATAGTGGACACTATATACAGTGCTTTTGGGTAAATAATAGTGGACACTATAGACAGTGCTTTTGGGTAAATAATAGTGAACACTATAGACAGTGCTTTTGGGTAAATAATAGTGGACACTATAGACAGTGCTTTTGGGTAAATAATAGTGGACACTATAGACAGTGCTTTTGGGTAAATAATAGTGGACACTATAGACAGTGCTTTTGGGTAAATAATAGTGGACACTATAGACATTGCTTTGGGTAAATAATAGTGGACACTATAGACAGTGCTTTTGGGTAAATAATAGTGGACACTATAGACAGTGCTTTTGGGTAAATAATAGTGGACACTATAGACAGTGCTTTTGGGTAAATAATAGTGGACACCATAGACAGTGCTTTTGGCTAAATAATAGTGGACACTATCGACAGTGCTTTTGGGTAAATAATAGTGGACACTATAGACAGTGCTTTTGGGTAAATAATAGTGGACACTATAGACATTGCTTTTGGGTAAATAATAGTGGGCACTATAGACAGTGCTTTTGGGTAAATAATAGTGGACACTATAGACAGTGCTTTTGGGTAAATAATAGTGGACACTATAGACATTGCTTTGGGTAAATAATAGTGGACAATATAGACAGTGCTTTTGGGTAAATAATTGTGGACACTATAGACAGTGCTTTTGGGTAAATAATAGTGGACACTATAGACAGTGCTTTTGGGTAAATAATAGTGAACACTATAGACAGTGCTTTTGGGTAAATAATAGTGGACACTATAGACAGTGCTTTTGGGTAAATAATAGTGGACACTATAGACAGTGCTTTTGGGTAAATAATAGTGGACACTATAGACAGTGCTTTTGGGTAAATAATAGTGGACACTATAGACATTGCTTTGGGTAAATAATAGTGGACAATATAGACAGTGCTTTTGGGTAAATAATTGTGGACACTATAGACAGTGCTTTTGGGTAAATAATAGTGGACACTATAGACAGTGCTTTTGGGTAAATAATAGTGGACACTATAGACAGTGCTTTTGGGTAAATAATAGTGGACACTATAGACAGTGCTTTTGGGTAAATAATAGTGAACACTATAGACAGTGCTTTTGGGTAAATAATAGTGGACACTATAGACAGTGCTTTTGGGTAAATAATAGTGGACACTATAGACAGTGCTTTTGGGTAAATAATAGTGAACACTATAGACAGTGCTTTTGGGTAAATAATAGTGGACACTATAGACAGTGCTTTTTGGTAAATAATAGTGGACACTATAGACAGTGCTTTTGGGTAAATAATAGTGGACACTATAGACAGTGCTTTTGGGTAAATAATAGTGGACACTATAGACAGTGCTTTTGGGTAAATAATAGTGGACACTATAGACAGTGCTTTTGGGTAAATAATAGTGAACACTATAGACAGTGCTTTTGGGTAAATAATAGTGGACACTATAGACAGTGCTTTTGGTAAATAATAGTGGACACTATAGACAGTGCTTTTGGGTAAATAATAGTGGACACTATAGACAGTGCTTTTGGGTAAATAATAGTGGACACTATAGACATTGCTTTGGGTAAATAATAGTGGACACTATAGACAGTGCTTTTGGGTAAATAATAGTGGACACTATAGACAGTGCTTTTGGGTAAATAATAGTGGACACTATAGACAGTGCTTTTGGGTAAATAATAGTGGACACCATAGACAGTGCTTTTGGCTAAATAATAGTGGACACTATCGACAGTGCTTTTGGGTAAATAATAGTGGACACTATAGACAGTGCTTTTGGGTAAATAATAGTGGACACTATAGACATTGCTTTTGGGTAAATAATAGTGGGCACTATAGACAGTGCTTTTGGGTAAATAATAGTGGACACTATAGACAGTGCTTTTGGGTAAATAATAGTGGACACTATAGACATTGCTTTGGGTAAATAATAGTGGACAATATAGACAGTGCTTTTGGGTAAATAATTGTGGACACTATAGACAGTGCTTTTGGGTAAATAATAGTGGACACTATAGACAGTGCTTTTGGGTAAATAATAGTGAACACTATAGACAGTGCTTTTGGGTAAATAATAGTGGACACGATAGACAGTGCTTTTGGGTAAATAATAGTGGACACTATAGACAGTGCTTTTGGGTAAATAATAGTGGACACTATAGACAGTGCTTTTGGGTAAATAATAGTGGACACTATAGACAGTGCTTTTGGGTAAATAATAGTCGACACTATAGACAGTGCTTTTGGGTAAATAATAGTGGACACTATAGACATTGCTTTGGGTAAATAATAGTGGACAATATAGACAGTGCTTTTGGGTAAATAATTGTGGACACTATAGACAGTGCTTTTGGGTAAATAATAGTGGACACTATAGACAGTGCTTTTGGGTAAATAATAGTGAACACTATAGACAGTGCTTTTGGGTAAATAATAGTGGACACTATAGATAGTGCTTTTGGGTAAATAATAGTGGACACTATAGACAGTGCTTTTGGGTAAATAATAGTGGACACTATAGACAGTGCTTTTGGGTAAATAATAGTGGACACTATAGACAGTGCTTTTGGGTAAATAATAGTGAACACTATAGACAGTGCTTTTGGGTAAATAATAGTGGACACTATAGACAGTGCTTTTGGGTAAATAATAGTGGACACTATAGACAGTGCTTTTGGGTAAATAATAGTGGACACTATAGACAGTGCTTTTGGGTAAATAATAGTGGACACTATAGACATTGCTTTGGGTAAATAATAGTGGACAATATAGACAGTGCTTTTGGGTAAATAATTGTGGACACTATAGACAGTGCTTTTGGGTAAATAATAGTGGACACTATAGACAGTGCTTTTGGGTAAATAACAGTGGACAATATAAAGACGGTACTCTTGGGTAAATAATAGTGAACACTATAGACAGTGCTTTAGGGTAAATAATAGTGAACACTATAGACAGTGCTTTTGGGTAAATAATAGTGGACACTATAGACAGTGTTTTTGGGTAAATGATAGTGAACACTATAGACAGTGCTTTTGGGTAAATAATAGTGGACACTATAGACAGTGCTTTTGGGTAAATAATAGTGAACACTATAGACAGTGCTTTTGGGTAAATAATAGTGAACACTATAGACAGTGCTTTTGGGTAAATAATAGTGGACACTATAGACAGTGCTTTTGGGTAAATAATAGTGGACACTATAGACAGTGCTTTTGGGTAAATAATAGTGGACACTATAGACAATGCTTTTGGGTAAATAATAGTGGACACTATAGACAGTGCTTTTGGGTAAATAATAGTGGACACTATAGACAGTGCTTTTGGGTAAATAATAGTGGACACTATAGACAGTGCTTTTGGGTAAATAATAGTGGACACTATAGACAGTGCTTTTGGGTAAATAATAGTGAACACTATAGACAGTGCTTTTGGGTAAATAATAGTGGACACTATATACAGTGCTTTTGGGTAAATAATAGTGGACACTATAGACAGTGCTTTTGGGTAAATAATAGTGAACACTATAGACAGTGCTTTTGGGTAAATAATAGTGGACACTATAGACAGTGCTTTTGGGTAAATAATAGTGGACACTATAGACAGTGCTTTTGGGTAAATAATAGTGGACACTATAGACAGTGCTTTTGGGTAAATAATAGTGGACACTATAGACATTGCTTTGGGTAAATAATAGTGGACACTATAGACAGTGCTTTTGGGTAAATAATAGTGGACACTATAGACAGTGCTTTTGGGTAAATAATAGTGGACACTATAGACAGTGCTTTTGGGTAAATAATAGTGGACACTATAGACAGTGCTTTTGGGTAAATAATAGTGGACACTATAGACAGTGCTTTTGGGTAAATAATAGTGGACACTATAGACATTGCTTTGGGTAAATAATAGTGGACAATATAGACAGTGCTTTTGGGTAAATAATAGTGGACACTATAGACATTGCTTTGGGTAAATAATGGACAATATAGACAGTGCTTTTGGGTAAATAATTGTGGACACTATAGACAGTGCTTTTGGGTAAATAATAGTGGACACTATAGACAATGCTTTTGGGTAAATAATAGTGGACACTATAGACAGTGCTTTTGGGTAAATAATAGTGGACACTATAGACAGTGCTTTTGGGTAAATAATAGTGGACACTATAGACAGTGCTTTTGGGTAAATAATAGTGGACACTATAGACAGTGCTTTTGGGTAAATAATAGTGGACACTATAGACATTGCTTTGGGTAAATAATAGTGGACAATATAGACAGTGCTTTTGGGTAAATAATTGTGGACACTATAGACAGTGCTTTTGGGTAAATAATAGTGGACACTATAGACAGTGCTTTTGGGTAAATAATAGTGGACACTATAGACAGTGCTTTTGGGTAAATAATAGTGGACACTATAGACAGTGCTTTTGGGTAAATAATAGTGAACACTATAGACAGTGCTTTTGGGTAAATAATAGTGGACACTATAGACAGTGCTTTTGGGTAAATAATAGTGGACACTATAGACAGTGCTTTTGGGTAAATAATAGTGAACACTATAGACAGTGCTTTTGGGTAAATAATAGTGGACACTATAGACAGTGCTTTTTGGTAAATAATAGTGGACACTATAGACAGTGCTTTTGGGTAAATAATAGTGGACACTATAGACAGTGCTTTTGGGTAAATAATAGTGGACACTATAGACATTGCTTTGGGTAAATAATAGTGGACACTATAGACAGTGCTTTTGGGTAAATAATAGTGGACACTATAGACAGTGCTTTTGGGTAAATAATAGTGGACACTATAGACAGTGCTTTTGGGTAAATAATAGTGGACACCATAGACAGTGCTTTTGGCTAAATAATAGTGGACACTATCGACAGTGCTTTTGGGTAAATAATAGTGGACACTATAGACATTGCTTTGGGTAAATAATAGTGGACAATATAGACAGTGCTTTTGGGTAAATAATTGTGGACACTATAGACAGTGCTTTTGGGTAAATAATAGTGGACACTATAGACAGTGCTTTTGGGTAAATAATAGTGGACACTATAGACAATGATTTTGGGTAAATAATAGTGGACACTATAGACACTGCTTTTGGGTAAATAATAGTGGACACTATAGACAGTGCTTTTGGGTAAATAATAGTGGACACTATAGACAGTGCTTTTGGGTAAATAATAGTGGACACTATAGACAGTGCTTTTGGGTAAATAATAGTGTACACTATAGACATTGCTTTGGGTAAATAATAGTGGACAATATAGACAGTGCTTTTGGGTAAATAATTGTGGACACTATAGACAGTGCTTTTGGGTAAATAATAGTGGACACTATAGACAGTGCTTTTGGGTAAATAATAGTGGACACTATAGACAGTGCTTTTGGGTAAATAATAGTGGACACTATAGACAGTGCTTTTGGGTAAATAATAGTGAACACTATAGACAGTGCTTTTGGGTAAATAATAGTGGACACTATATACAGTGCTTTTGGGTAAATAATAGTGGACACTATAGACAGTGCTTTTGGGTAAATAATAGTGAACACTATAGACAGTGCTTTTGGGTAAATAATAGTGGACACTATAGACAGTGCTTTTGGGTAAATAATAGTGGACACTATAGACAGTGCTTTTGGGTAAATAATAGTGGACACTATAGACAGTGCTTTTGGGTAAATAATAGTGGACACTATAGACATTGCTTTGGGTAAATAATAGTGGACACTATAGACAGTGCTTTTGGGTAAATAATAGTGGACACTATAGACAGTGCTTTTGGGTAAATAATAGTGGACACTATAGACAGTGCTTTTGGGTAAATAATAGTGGACACTATAGACAGTGCTTTTGGGTAAATAATAGTGGACACTATAGACAGTGCTTTTGGGTAAATAATAGTGGACACTATAGACATTGCTTTGGGTAAATAATAGTGGACAATATAGACAGTGCTTTTGGGTAAATAATAGTGGACACTATAGACATTGCTTTGGGTAAATAATAGTGGACAATATAGACAGTGCTTTTGGGTAAATAATAGTGGACACTATAGACAGTGCTTTTGGGTAAATAATAGTGAACACTATAGACAGTGCTTTTGGGTAAATAATAGTGGACACTATAGACAGTGCTTTTTGGTAAATAATAGTGGACACTATAGACAGTGCTTTTGGGTAAATAATAGTGGACACTATAGACAGTGCTTTTGGGTAAATAATAGTGGACACTATAGACATTGCTTTGGGTAAATAATAGTGGACACTATAGACAGTGCTTTTGGGTAAATAATAGTGGACACTATAGACAGTGCTTTTGGGTAAATAATAGTGGACACTATAGACAGTGCTTTTGGGTAAATAATAGTGGACACCATAGACAGTGCTTTTGGCTAAATAATAGTGGACACTATCGACAGTGCTTTTGGGTAAATAATAGTGGACACTATAGACATTGCTTTGGGTAAATAATAGTGGACAATATAGACAGTGCTTTTGGGTAAATAATTGTGGACACTATAGACAGTGCTTTTGGGTAAATAATAGTGGACACTATAGACAGTGCTTTTGGGTAAATAATAGTGGACACTATAGACAATGATTTTGGGTAAATAATAGTGGACACTATAGACACTGCTTTTGGGTAAATAATAGTGGACACTATAGACAGTGCTTTTGGGTAAATAATAGTGGACACTATAGACAGTGCTTTTGGGTAAATAATAGTGGACACTATAGACAGTGCTTTTGGGTAAATAATAGTGTACACTATAGACATTGCTTTGGGTAAATAATAGTGGACAATATAGACAGTGCTTTTGGGTAAATAATTGTGGACACTATAGACAGTGCTTTTGGGTAAATAATAGTGGACACTATAGACAGTGCTTTTGGGTAAATAATAGTGGACACTATAGACAGTGCTTTTGGGTAAATAATAGTGGACACTATAGACAGTGCTTTTGGGTAAATAATAGTGAACACTATAGACAGTGCTTTTGGGTAAATAATAGTGGACACTATATACAGTGCTTTTGGGTAAATAATAGTGGACACTATAGACAGTGCTTTTGGGTAAATAATAGTGAACACTATAGACAGTGCTTTTGGGTAAATAATAGTGGACACTATAGACAGTGCTTTTGGGTAAATAATAGTGGACACTATAGACAGTGCTTTTGGGTAAATAATAGTGGACACTATAGACAGTGCTTTTGGGTAAATAATAGTGGACACTATAGACATTGCTTTGGGTAAATAATAGTGGACACTATAGACAGTGCTTTTGGGTAAATAATAGTGGACACTATAGACAGTGCTTTTGGGTAAATAATAGTGGACACTATAGACAGTGCTTTTGGGTAAATAATAGTGGACACTATAGACAGTGCTTTTGGGTAAATAATAGTGGACACTATAGACAGTGCTTTTGGGTAAATAATAGTGGACACTATAGACATTGCTTTGGGTAAATAATAGTGGACAATATAGACAGTGCTTTTGGGTAAATAATAGTGGACACTATAGACATTGCTTTGGGTAAATAATAGTGGACAATATAGACAGTGCTTTTGGGTAAATAATTGTGGACACTATAGACAGTGCTTTTGGGTAAATAATAGTGGACACTATAGACAATGCTTTTGGGTAAATAATAGTGGACACTATAGACAGTGCTTTTGGGTAAATAATAGTGGACACTATAGACAGTGCTTTTGGGTAAATAATAGTGGACACTATAGACAGTGCTTTTGGGTAAATAATAGTGGACACTATAGACAGTGCTTTTGGGTAAATAATAGTGGACACTATAGACATTGCTTTGGGTAAATAATAGTGGACAATATAGACAGTGCTTTTGGGTAAATAATGTGGACACTATAGACAGTGCTTTTGGGTAAATAATAGTGGACACTATAGACAGTGCTTTTGGGTAAATAATAGTGGACACTATAGACAGTGCTTTTGGGTAAATAATAGTGGACACTATAGACAGTGCTTTTGGGTAAATAATAGTGAACACTATAGACAGTGCTTTTGGGTAAATAATAGTGGACACTATAGACAGTGCTTTTGGGTAAATAATAGTGGACACTATAGACAGTGCTTTTGGGTAAATAATAGTGAACACTATAGACAGTGCTTTTGGGTAAATAATAGTGGACACTATAGACAGTGCTTTTTGGTAAATAATAGTGGACACTATAGACAGTGCTTTTGGGTAAATAATAGTGGACACTATAGACAGTGCTTTTGGGTAAATAATAGTGGACACTATAGACATTGCTTTGGGTAAATAATAGTGGACACTATAGACAGTGCTTTTGGGTAAATAATAGTGGACACTATAGACAGTGCTTTTGGGTAAATAATAGTGGACACTATAGACAGTGCTTTTGGGTAAATAATAGTGGACACCATAGACAGTGCTTTTGGCTAAATAATAGTGGACACTATCGACAGTGCTTTTGGGTAAATAATAGTGGACACTATAGACAGTGCTTTTGGGTAAATAATAGTGGACACTATAGACATTGCTTTTGGGTAAATAATAGTGGGCACTATAGACAGTGCTTTTGGGTAAATAATAGTGGACACTATAGACAGTGCTTTTGGGTAAATAATAGTGGACACTATAGACATTGCTTTGGGTAAATAATAGTGGACAATATAGACAGTGCTTTTGGGTAAATAATTGTGGACACTATAGACAGTGCTTTTGGGTAAATAATAGTGGACACTATAGACAGTGCTTTTGGGTAAATAATAGTGAACACTATAGACAGTGCTTTTGGGTAAATAATAGTGGACACGATAGACAGTGCTTTTGGGTAAATAATAGTGGACACTATAGACAGTGCTTTTGGGTAAATAATAGTGGACACTATAGACAGTGCTTTTGGGTAAATAATAGTGGACACTATAGACAGTGCTTTTGGGTAAATAATAGTCGACACTATAGACAGTGCTTTTGGGTAAATAATAGTGGACACTATAGACATTGCTTTGGGTAAATAATAGTGGACAATATAGACAGTGCTTTTGGGTAAATAATTGTGGACACTATAGACAGTGCTTTTGGGTAAATAATAGTGGACACTATAGACAGTGCTTTTGGGTAAATAATAGTGAACACTATAGACAGTGCTTTTGGGTAAATAATAGTGGACACTATAGATAGTGCTTTTGGGTAAATAATAGTGGACACTATAGACAGTGCTTTTGGGTAAATAATAGTGGACACTATAGACAGTGCTTTTGGGTAAATAATAGTGGACACTATAGACAGTGCTTTTGGGTAAATAATAGTGAACACTATAGACAGTGCTTTTGGGTAAATAATAGTGGACACTATAGACAGTGCTTTTGGGTAAATAATAGTGGACACTATAGACAGTGCTTTTGGGTAAATAATAGTGGACACTATAGACAGTGCTTTTGGGTAAATAATAGTGGACACTATAGACATTGCTTTGGGTAAATAATAGTGGACAATATAGACAGTGCTTTTGGGTAAATAATTGTGGACACTATAGACAGTGCTTTTGGGTAAATAATAGTGGACACTATAGACAGTGCTTTTGGGTAAATAACAGTGGACAATATAAAGACGGTACTCTTGGGTAAATAATAGTGAACACTATAGACAGTGCTTTAGGGTAAATAATAGTGAACACTATAGACAGTGCTTTTGGGTAAATAATAGTGGACACTATAGACAGTGTTTTTGGGTAAATGATAGTGAACACTATAGACAGTGCTTTTGGGTAAATAATAGTGGACACTATAGACAGTGCTTTTGGGTAAATAATAGTGAACACTATAGACAGTGCTTTTGGGTAAATAATAGTGAACACTATAGACAGTGCTTTTGGGTAAATAATAGTGGACACTATAGACAGTGCTTTTGGGTAAATAATAGTGGACACTATAGACAGTGCTTTTGGGTAAATAATAGTGGACACTATAGACAATGCTTTTGGGTAAATAATAGTGGACACTATAGACAGTGCTTTTGGGTAAATAATAGTGGACACTATAGACAGTGCTTTTGGGTAAATAATAGTGGACACTATAGACAGTGCTTTTGGGTAAATAATAGTGGACACTATAGACAGTGCTTTTGGGTAAATAATAGTGAACACTATAGACAGTGCTTTTGGGTAAATAATAGTGGACACTATATACAGTGCTTTTGGGTAAATAATAGTGGACACTATAGACAGTGCTTTTGGGTAAATAATAGTGAACACTATAGACAGTGCTTTTGGGTAAATAATAGTGGACACTATAGACAGTGCTTTTGGGTAAATAATAGTGGACACTATAGACAGTGCTTTTGGGTAAATAATAGTGGACACTATAGACAGTGCTTTTGGGTAAATAATAGTGGACACTATAGACATTGCTTTGGGTAAATAATAGTGGACACTATAGACAGTGCTTTTGGGTAAATAATAGTGGACACTATAGACAGTGCTTTTGGGTAAATAATAGTGGACACTATAGACAGTGCTTTTGGGTAAATAATAGTGGACACTATAGACAGTGCTTTTGGGTAAATAATAGTGGACACTATAGACAGTGCTTTTGGGTAAATAATAGTGGACACTATAGACAGTGCTTTTGGGTAAATAATAGTGGACACTATAGACAGTGCTTTTGGGTAAATAATAGTGGACACTATAGACATTGCTTTGGGTAAATAATAGTGGACAATATAGACAGTGCTTTTGGGTAAATAATTGTGGACACTATAGACAGTGCTTTTGGGTAAATAATAGTGGACACTATAGACAGTGCTTTTGGGTAAATAATAGTGGACACTATAGACAGTGCTTTTGGGTAAATAATAGTGGACACTATAGACAGTGCTTTTGGGTAAATAATAGTGAACACTATAGACAGTGCTTTTGGGTAAATAATAGTGGACACTATAGACAGTGCTTTTGGGTAAATAATAGTGGACACTATAGACAGTGCTTTTGGGTAAATAATAGTGAACACTATAGACAGTGCTTTTGGGTAAATAATAGTGGACACTATAGACAGTGCTTTTGGTAAATAATAGTGGACACTATAGACAGTGCTTTTGGGTAAATAATAGTGGACACTATAGACAGTGCTTTTGGGTAAATAATAGTGGACACTATAGACATTGCTTTGGGTAAATAATAGTGGACACTATAGACAGTGCTTTTGGGTAAATAATAGTGGACACTATAGACAGTGCTTTTGGGTAAATAATAGTGGACACTATAGACAGTGCTTTTGGGTAAATAATACTGGACACCATAGACAGTGCTTTTGGCTAAATAATAGTGGACACTATCGACAGTGCTTTTGGGTAAATAATAGTGGACACTATAGACAGGGCTTTTGGGTAAATAATAGTGGACACTATAGACATTGCTTTTGGGTAAATAATAGTGGGCACTATAGACAGTGCTTTTGGGTAAATAATAGTGGACACTATAGACAGTGCTTTTGGGTAAATAATAGTGGACACTATAGACATTGCTTTGGGTAAATAATAGTGGACAATATAGACAGTGCTTTTGGGTAAATAATTGTGGACACTATAGACAGTGCTTTTGGGTAAATAATAGTGGACACTATAGACAGTGCTTTTGGGTAAATAATAGTGAACACTATAGACAGTGCTTTTGGGTAAATAATAGTGGACACGATAGACAGTGCTTTTGGGTAAATAATAGTGGACACTATAGACAGTGCTTTTGGGTAAATAATAGTGGACACTATAGACAGTGCTTTTGGGTAAATAATAGTGGACACTATAGACAGTGCTTTTGGGTAAATAATAGTCGACACTATAGACAGTGCTTTTGGGTAAATAATAGTGGACACTATAGACATTGCTTTGGGTAAATAATAGTGGACAATATAGACAGTGCTTTTGGGTAAATAATTGTGGACACTATAGACAGTGCTTTTGGGTAAATAATAGTGGACACTATAGACAGTGCTTTTGGGTAAATAATAGTGAACACTATAGACAGTGCTTTTGGGTAAATAATAGTGGACACTATAGATAGTGCTTTTGGGTAAATAATAGTGGACACTATAGACAGTGCTTTTGGGTAAATAATAGTGGACACTATAGACAGTGCTTTTGGGTAAATAATAGTGGACACTATAGACAGTGCTTTTGGGTAAATAATAGTGAACACTATAGACAGTGCTTTTGGGTAAATAATAGTGGACACTATAGACAGTGCTTTTGGGTAAATAATAGTGGACACTATAGACAGTGCTTTTGGGTAAATAATAGTGGACACTATAGACAGTGCTTTTGGGTAAATAATAGTGGACACTATAGACATTGCTTTGGGTAAATAATAGTGGACAATATAGACAGTGCTTTTGGGTAAATAATTGTGGACACTATAGACAGTGCTTTTGGGTAAATAATAGTGGACACTATAGACAGTGCTTTTGGGTAAATAACAGTGGACAATATAAAGACGGTACTCTTGGGTAAATAATAGTGAACACTATAGACAGTGCTTTAGGGTAAATAATAGTGAACACTATAGACAGTGCTTTTGGGTAAATAATAGTGGACACTATAGACAGTGTTTTTGGGTAAATGATAGTGAACACTATAGACAGTGCTTTTGGGTAAATAATAGTGGACACTATAGACAGTGCTTTTGGGTAAATAATAGTGAACACTATAGACAGTGCTTTTGGGTAAATAATAGTGAACACTATAGACAGTGCTTTTGGGTAAATAATAGTGGACACTATAGACAGTGCTTTTGGGTAAATAATAGTGGACACTATAGACAGTGCTTTTGGGTAAATAATAGTGGACACTATAGACAATGCTTTTGGGTAAATAATAGTGGACACTATAGACAGTGCTTTTGGGTAAATAATAGTGGACACTATAGACAGTGCTTTTGGGTAAATAATAGTGGACACTATAGACAGTGCTTTTGGGTAAATAATAGTGGACACTATAGACAGTGCTTTTGGGTAAATAATAGTGAACACTATAGACAGTGCTTTTGGGTAAATAATAGTGGACACTATATACAGTGCTTTTGGGTAAATAATAGTGGACACTATAGACAGTGCTTTTGGGTAAATAATAGTGAACACTATAGACAGTGCTTTTGGGTAAATAATAGTGGACACTATAGACAGTGCTTTTGGGTAAATAATAGTGGACACTATAGACAGTGCTTTTGGGTAAATAATAGTGGACACTATAGACAGTGCTTTTGGGTAAATAATAGTGGACACTATAGACATTGCTTTGGGTAAATAATAGTGGACACTATAGACAGTGCTTTTGGGTAAATAATAGTGGACACTATAGACAGTGCTTTTGGGTAAATAATAGTGGACACTATAGACAGTGCTTTTGGGTAAATAATAGTGGACACTATAGACAGTGCTTTTGGGTAAATAATAGTGGACACTATAGACAGTGCTTTTGGGTAAATAATAGTGGACACTATAGACATTGCTTTGGGTAAATAATAGTGGACAATATAGACAGTGCTTTTGGGTAAATAATAGTGGACACTATAGACATTGCTTTGGGTAAATAATAGTGGACAATATAGACAGTGCTTTTGGGTAAATAATTGTGGACACTATAGACAGTGCTTTTGGGTAAATAATAGTGGACACTATAGACAATGCTTTTGGGTAAATAATAGTGGACACTATAGACAGTGCTTTTGGGTAAATAATAGTGGACACTATAGACAGTGCTTTTGGGTAAATAATAGTGGACACTATAGACAGTGCTTTTGGGTAAATAATAGTGGACACTATAGACAGTGCTTTTGGGTAAATAATAGTGGACACTATAGACATTGCTTTGGGTAAATAATAGTGGACAATATAGACAGTGCTTTTGGGTAAATAATTGTGGACACTATAGACAGTGCTTTTGGGTAAATAATAGTGGACACTATAGACAGTGCTTTTGGGTAAATAATAGTGGACACTATAGACAGTGCTTTTGGGTAAATAATAGTGGACACTATAGACAGTGCTTTTGGGTAAATAATAGTGAACACTATAGACAGTGCTTTTGGGTAAATAATAGTGGACACTATAGACAGTGCTTTTGGGTAAATAATAGTGGACACTATAGACAGTGCTTTTGGGTAAATAATAGTGAACACTATAGACAGTGCTTTTGGGTAAATAATAGTGGACACTATAGACAGTGCTTTTTGGTAAATAATAGTGGACACTATAGACAGTGCTTTTGGGTAAATAATAGTGGACACTATAGACAGTGCTTTTGGGTAAATAATAGTGGACACTATAGACATTGCTTTGGGTAAATAATAGTGGACACTATAGACAGTGCTTTTGGGTAAATAATAGTGGACACTATAGACAGTGCTTTTGGGTAAATAATAGTGGACACTATAGACAGTGCTTTTGGGTAAATAATAGTGGACACCATAGACAGTGCTTTTGGCTAAATAATAGTGGACACTATCGACAGTGCTTTTGGGTAAATAATAGTGGACACTATAGACAGTGCTTTTGGGTAAATAATAGTGGACACTATAGACATTGCTTTGGGTAAATAATAGTGGACAATATAGACAGTGCTTTTGGGTAAATAATTGTGGACACTATAGACAGTGCTTTTGGGTAAATAATAGTGGACACTATAGACAGTGCTTTTGGGTAAATAATAGTGAACACTATAGACAGTGCTTTTGGGTAAATAATAGTGGACACGATAGACAGTGCTTTTGGGTAAATAATAGTGGACACTATAGACAGTGCTTTTGGGTAAATAATAGTGGACACTATAGACAGTGCTTTTGGGTAAATAATAGTGGACACTATAGACAGTGCTTTTGGGTAAATAATAGTCGACACTATAGACAGTGCTTTTGGGTAAATAATAGTGGACACTATAGACATTGCTTTGGGTAAATAATAGTGGACAATATAGACAGTGCTTTTGGGTAAATAATTGTGGACACTATAGACAGTGCTTTTGGGTAAATAATAGTGGACACTATAGACAGTGCTTTTGGGTAAATAATAGTGAACACTATAGACAGTGCTTTTGGGTAAATAATAGTGGACACTATAGATAGTGCTTTTGGGTAAATAATAGTGGACACTATAGACAGTGCTTTTGGGTAAATAATAGTGGACACTATAGACAGTGCTTTTGGGTAAATAATAGTGGACACTATAGACAGTGCTTTTGGGTAAATAATAGTGAACACTATAGACAGTGCTTTTGGGTAAATAATAGTGGACACTATAGACAGTGCTTTTGGGTAAATAATAGTGGACACTATAGACAGTGCTTTTGGGTAAATAATAGTGGACACTATAGACAGTGCTTTTGGGTAAATAATAGTGGACACTATAGACATTGCTTTGGGTAAATAATAGTGGACAATATAGACAGTGCTTTTGGGTAAATAATTGTGGACACTATAGACAGTGCTTTTGGGTAAATAATAGTGGACACTATAGACAGTGCTTTTGGGTAAATAACAGTGGACAATATAAAGACGGTACTCTTGGGTAAATAATAGTGAACACTATAGACAGTGCTTTAGGGTAAATAATAGTGAACACTATAGACAGTGCTTTTGGGTAAATAATAGTGGACACTATAGACAGTGTTTTTGGGTAAATGATAGTGAACACTATAGACAGTGCTTTTGGGTAAATAATAGTGGACACTATAGACAGTGCTTTTGGGTAAATAATAGTGAACACTATAGACAGTGCTTTTGGGTAAATAATAGTGAACACTATAGACAGTGCTTTTGGGTAAATAATAGTGGACACTATAGACAGTGCTTTTGGGTAAATAATAGTGGACACTATAGACAGTGCTTTTGGGTAAATAATAGTGGACACTATAGACAATGCTTTTGGGTAAATAATAGTGGACACTATAGACAGTGCTTTTGGGTAAATAATAGTGGACACTATAGACAGTGCTTTTGGGTAAATAATAGTGGACACTATAGACAGTGCTTTTGGGTAAATAATAGTGGACACTATAGACAGTGCTTTTGGGTAAATAATAGTGGACACTATAGACATTGCTTTGGGTAAATAATAGTGGACAATATAGACAGTGCTTTTGGGTAAATAATTGTGGACACTATAGACAGTGCTTTTGGGTAAATAATAGTGGACACTATAGACAGTGCTTTTGGGTAAATAATAGTGGACACTATAGACAGTGCTTTTGGGTAAATAATAGTGGACACTATAGACAGTGCTTTTGGGTAAATAATAGTGAACACTATAGACAGTGCTTTTGGGTAAATAATAGTGGACACTATAGACAGTGCTTTTGGGTAAATAATAGTGAACACTATAGACAGTGCTTTTGGGTAAATAATAGTGGACACTATAGACAGTGCTTTTGGGTAAATAATAGTGGACACTATAGACAGTGCTTTTGGGTAAATAATAGTGGACACTATAGACAGTGCTTTTGGGTAAATAATAGTGGACACTATAGACATTGCTTTGGGTAAATAATAGTGGACACTATAGACAGTGCTTTTGGGTAAATAATAGTGGACACTATAGACAGTGCTTTTGGGTAAATAATAGTGGACACTATAGACAGTGCTTTTGGGTAAATAATAGTGGACACTATAGACAGTGCTTTTGGGTAAATAATAGTGGACACTATAGACAGTGCTTTTGGGTAAATAATAGTGGACACTATAGACAGTGCTTTTGGGTAAATAATAGTGGACACTATAGACATTGCTTTGGGTAAATAATAGTGGACAATATAGACAGTGCTTTTGGGTAAATAATTGTGGACACTATAGACAGTGCTTTTAATAGTGGACACTATAGACAGTGCTTTTGGGTAAATAATAGTGGACACTATAGACAATGCTTTTGGGTAAATAATAGTGGACACTATAGACAATGCTTTTGGGTAAATAATAGTGGACACTATAGACAGTGCTTTTGGGTAAATAATAGTGGACACTATAGACAATGCTTTTGGGTAAATAATAGTGGACACTATAGACAGTGCTTTTGGGTAAATAATAGTGGACAATATAAAGACGTTACTCTTGGGTAAATAATAGTGAACACTATAGACAGTGCTTTTGGGTAAATAATAGTGGACACTATAGACAGTGCTTTTGGGTAAATAATAGTGGACACTATAGACAGTGCTTTTGGGTAAATAATAGTGGACACTATAGACAGTGCTTTTGGGTAAATAATAGTGGACACTATAGACATTGCTTTGGGTAAATAATAGTGGACACTATAGACAGTGCTTTTGGGTAAATAATAGTGGACACTATAGACAGTGCTTTTGGGTAAATAATAGTGGACACTATAGACATTGCTTTGGGTAAATAATAGTGGACACTATAGACAGTGCTTTTGGGTAAATAATTGTGGACACTATAGACAGTGCTTTTGGGTAAATAATAGTGGACACTATAGACAGTGCTTTTGGGTAAATAACAGTGGACAATATAAAGACGGTACTCTTGGGTAAATAATAGTGAACACTATAGACAGTGCTTTAGGGTAAATAATAGTGAACACTATAGACAGTGCTTTTGGGTAAATAATAGTGGACACTATAGACAGTGTTTTTGGGTAAATGATAGTGAACACTATAGACAGTGCTTTTGGGTAAATAATAGTGGACACTATAGACAGTGCTTTTGGGTAAATAATAGGTGACACTATAGACAGTGCTTTTGGGTAAATAATAGTGGACACTATAGACAGTGCTTTTGGGTAAATAATAGTGGACACTATAGACATTGCTTTGGGTAAATAATAGTGGACACTATAGACAGTGCTTTTGGGTAAATAATAGTGGACACTATAGACAGTGCTTTTGGGTAAATAATAGTGGACACTATAGACAGTGCTTTTGGGTAAATAATAGTGGACACTATAGACAGTGCTTTTGGGTAAATAATAGTGGACACTATAGACAGTGCTTTTGGGTAAATAATAGTGGACACTATAGACAGTGCTTTTGGGTAAATAATAGTGGACACTATAGACATTGCTTTGGGTAAATAATAGTGGACAATATAGACAGTGCTTTTGGGTAAATAATTGTGGACACTATAGACAGTGCTTTTGGGTAAATAATAGTGGACACTATAGACAGTGCTTTTGGGTAAATAATAGTGGACACTATAGACAATGCTTTTGGGTAAATAATAGTGGACACTATAGACAATGCTTTTGGGTAAATAATAGTGGACACTATAGACAGTGCTTTTGGGTAAATAATAGTGGACACTATAGACAATGCTTTTGGGTAAATAATAGTGGACACTATAGACAGTGCTTTTGGGTAAATAATAGTGGACAATATAAAGACGGTACTCTTGGGTAAATAATAGTGAACACTATAGACAGTGCTTTAGGGTAAATAATAGTGAACACTATAGACAGTGCTTTTGGGTAAATAATAGTGGACACTATAGACAGTGTTTTTGGGTAAATGATAGTGAACACTATAGACAGTGCTTTTGGGTAAATAATAGTGGACACTATAGACAGTGCTTTTGGGTAAATAATAGTGAACACTATAGACAGTGCTTTTGGGTAAATAATAGTGAACACTATAGACAGTGCTTTTGGGTAAATAATAGTGAACACTATAGACAGTGCTTTAGGGTAAATAATAGTGAACACTATAGACAGTGCTTTTGGGTAAATAATAGTGGACACTATAGACAGTGTTTTTGGGTAAATGATAGTGAACACTATAGACAGTGCTTTTGGGTAAATAATAGTGGACACTATAGACAGTGCTTTTGGGTAAATAATAGTGAACACTATAGACAGTGCTTTTGGGTAAATAATAGTGAACACTATAGACAGTGCTTTTGGGTAAATAATAGTGGACACTATAGACAGTGCTTTTGGGTAAATAATAGTGGACACTATAGACAGTGCTTTTGGGTAAATAATAGTGGACACTATAGACAATGGTTTTGGGTAAATAATAGTGGACACTATAGACAGTGCTTTTGGGTAAATAATAGTGGACACTATAGACAGTGCTTTTGGGTAAATAATAGTGGACACTATAGACAGTGCTTTTGGGTAAATAATAGTGGACACTATAGACAGTGCTTTTGGGTAAATAATAGTGGACACTATAGACATTGCTTTGGGTAAATAATAGTGGACAATATAGACAGTGCTTTTGGGTAAATAATTGTGGACACTATAGACAGTGCTTTTGGGTAAATAATAGTGGACACTATAGACAGTGCTTTTGGGTAAATAATAGTGGACACTATAGACAGTGCTTTTGGGTAAATAATAGTGGACACTATAGACAGTGCTTTTGGGTAAATAATAGTGAACACTATAGACAGTGCTTTTGGGTAAATAATAGTGGACACTATAGACAGTGCTTTTGGGTAAATAATAGTGTACACTATAGACAGTGCTTTTGGGTAAATAATAGTGAACACTATAGACAGTGCTTTTGGGTAAATAATAGTGGACACTATAGACAGTGCTTTTGGGTAAATAATAGTGGACACTATAGACAGTGCTTTTGGGTAAATAATAGTGGACACTATAGACAGTGCTTTGGGTAAATAATAGTGGACACTATAGACAGTGCTTTTGGGTAAATAATAGTGGACACTATAGACATTGCTTTGGGTAAATAATAGTGGACACTATAGACAGTGCTTTTGGGTAAATAATAGTGGACACTATAGACAGTGCTTTTGGGTAAATAATAGTGGACACTATAGACAGTGCTTTTGGGTAAATAATAGTGGACACTATAGACAGTGCTTTTGGGTAAATAATAGTGGACACTATAGACAGTGCTTTTGGGTAAATAATAGTGAACACTATAGACAGTGCTTTTGGGTAAATAATAGTGGACACTATAGACAGTGCTTTTGGGTAAATAATAGTGGACACTATAGACAGTGCTTTTGGGTAAATAATAGTGGACACCATAGACAGTGCTTTTGGGTAAATAATAGTGGACACTCTAGACAGTGCTTTTGGGTAAATAATAGTGGACACCATAGACAGTGCTTTTGGCTAAATAATAGTGGACACTATCGACAGTGCTTTTGGGTAAATAATAGTGGACACTATAGACAGTGCTTTTGGGTAAATAATAGTGGGCACTATAGACAGTGCTTTTGGGTAAATAATAGTGGACACTATAGACAGTGCTTTTGGGTAAATAATAGTGGACACTATAGACAGTGCTTTTGGGTAAATAATAGTGGACACTATAGACAGTGCTTTTGGGTAAATAATAGTGGACACTATAGACAGTGCTTTTGGGTAAATAATTGTGGACACTATAGATGATACTCCTGGGTAAATAATAGTGGACACAATAGATGATACTCTTGGGTAAATAATAGTGGACACTATAGATGATACTCCTGGGTAAATAATAGTGGACACTGTAGATGATACTCTTGGGTAAATAATAGTGGACACAATAGATGATACTCTTGGGTAAATAATAGTGGACACAATAGATGATACTCCTGGGTAAATAATAGTGGACACTGTAGATGATACTCTTGGGTAAAAATAATAGTGGACACTATAGATGATACTCCTGGGTAAATAATAGTAATGTAATGTACAATAATGTACTGGCCCTTCCAATCCGTACGTACTGGCCCTTCCAATCTTTATGTACTGGCCCTTCCAATCCTTATGTACGTGCCCTTCCATTCCTTATGTACTGGCCCTTCCTTTCCATTACTTATGTACTGGCCCTTCCAATCCTTATGTACTGGCCCTTCCAATCCATTCATTATGTACTGAACCTTCCCTCCCATTCCGTATGTACTGGCCCTTCCAATCCTTATGTACTGGCCCTTCCCTTCCATTCCTTATGTACTGGCCCTTCCAATCCTTATGTACTGGCCCTTCCCTTCCAATACTTATGTACTGAACCTTCCCTTCCATTCCTTATGTACTGGCCCTTCCAATCCTTACGTACTGGCCCTTCCCTTCCAATCCTTATGTACTGGCCCTTCCCTTCCATTCCTTATGTACTGGCCCTTCCAATCCTTATGTACTGGCCCTTCCCTTCCAATACTTATGTACTGAACCTTCCATTCCAATACTTATGTACTGGCCCTTCCAATCCTTATGTACTGGCCCTTCCCTTCCAATACTTATGTACTGGCCCTTCAATTCCTTATGTACTGGCTCTTCCCTTCAATTCCTTATGTACTGGCCCTTCCCTTCCAATACTTATGTACTGGCCCTTCAATTCATTATGTACTGGCCCTTCACTTCCATTCCCTATGTACTGGCCCTTCCAATCCTTATGTACTTGCCCTTAAAATCCTTATCTACTGGCCCTTAAAATCCTTATGTACTGGCCCTTCCAATCCTTAATCCTCAACAGTAGCCGATTGGACTCAATTTGTTAACCAGAATCATAATGAGGAACACGGTCTCTAATGGGTAGCTAAGTTTACCACTATGTGAACCAAACACAAACCCTTCCCCACGTCCAATGCTTCTAAAGTTACACATTGAGTTATACTTCGGTATTGTTCTTTGGCCTGACTGAAACATCAGGGAAAGCAACTGTGACCCTTCCACACACACACATACATTATTGCCCATTCACCCTCTGAATTGTACACATACAATCCATGTCTCAATTGTCTTAAGGCTTAAAAATCCTTCTTTAGCCTGTCTCCTCCCCTTCATCTACACTGATTGAAGTGGATTTAAGAAGTAGCATCAATAAGGGATCATAGCTTTCACTTGGATTCACCTGGTCAGTCTATGTAATGGAATAAATCCGGTGTTCTTAATGTTTGTAAACTCAGTGCATGTTCTGCTGTATCTGAGTAGTGAGGGGAACCAGTACCATCATATGGGGCTTTAAAACAAACATTTTAGTGCTCGTTTTAAGTATTTCGCACCATGGTTTATCACAAGGTTCGGCATTCCTACTTTTATTGCTATTCATAGCTGTGGAGTCCACTATTTCATATTGTGTCACGGGATGTTTACTGCTGACAGGAGAACCTTATAATGATCCTGGTTGGTTGGGGATGTACTGTGTTGTATGGAGTTGCAAGGGAGGCAGCGTCCAAATTCACACCTTGCTAATCTTGCACTGCGGAAAGGGGAGTTTCATATGATCTTGTCATGATTACATCATATTTTGGTATTTTCTTGGCTCTGTAACATGTATTGTTGCAATGCAAGTTTTCCCACACGTGGATTTGGTTGAATTACCAGCCTTTCAATTGAGCTATGTGAGATGTGAGAGGTGCCCGTATTAACTTTAACTTCTGACAGCATTTGATGCTCTGTATTATGTTTAGTACCCCTGTTAGTAACCACCTATGACATCACAGCGCTAGCTAGGGGGAAGCCAAAAGAAGAAGCTCCTTCACACAGGGAAAGTTATCTGATGGTTCAACAGTTCCTTTGTTTCTACATTCCCCCCAGGTCCAAGGGGGCTTTGAATGTGTCGTGGCGGTGAGTGTACAGCACTGTAAGGGGATTTGAAGGTGGAGGGGTGGCCAGTCAACATGACCTCAGATTAACACAAGACACTAATAAAACTTTAGGAACATTTCACTGATCACTCTCTCCACTCGTTCCACAGCCTGTTGGGTGACATATCCTCACTGCATCCCCACGTGAGGTTGGTGCATTTTTTTGGGCTGTGCAAAAAATGACATCTTCCTCTCAGCGATGGCTGTTGACAGGGGATAAATCTCAATCTCCACCGTAAAAATGTGCAGCTCTGCAAATGCTGCCGCTGCCGGTGTGGCCCTTAGAGCGCAGAGGGAAGTTCAGCAGCGACGTAGGGAGCGAAAACAACCTGAGGTGAGGTCAGAGATGAAAAAGGGATGAAAAATGACCCTGGCTGCTAAAAGAGAGTGTTGTGGCGAGAGACAGAGGGCGGCTATGTGAAGACAGACACTGGCCCAATTACTGGAAGTATACAGTACATATATTGTACAACCTAGATAGCTTAGTCTACAGAACTGCCCTTGTAATGTGAGGTAAGATGTGAGGTAAGATGAAAGTAGTGTGAAGCATCCAGTCAATACTTATACTGGAAGTACATTTCTAGTAGTATACTAAAGTACATTTCTAGTAGTATACTAAATCTTCCCTCGAGAAAGCCATATCCATAATGTGGGATAAGTTAAGTTGATTGCAATAAGTCTATTTTATTGCGTGCCAACCATTCTCTTTGTTATTATTAAATAGTATTATAAATGGTAGATGTGTAGCAGGAAGCTTTACAGAATAAAGAGTGCTTTTGGAACTGTATGTGTACTGTGTAGGCGTCTCTGTTCTCTCTGTGTGCCTTGTCTGCATTAATAGTCCTTTGTTTTGTGTGCGGACTCAGTTGAGCTTGTTCAGACGCCAGCAACAAGACTTTTTCATCTATCGTCACATTGAAGAGCTGCCAGCAAAAATAACAAACGTCCAAAACATGACTCCTATTTTCTTGTTTTGTGTTTGTCGTCAATAGCGCTCTGCGTCTCCTGCGATAAGAATCATCTTCCCCAGGATGCGCAGCCCAATCGCTCTAAAAATACATATAACACCATGGCCCACATTTCATAGGTACGCAGGTAGCAGTACAGATGGCTTACAAAGGAGAGGATACAGCTTTCAATTTCCAGTAGCTACTAATGTAAACAATGTGTCAAACGCAATAACAACATTGTAGACATGTCCCACAGTAAGCTGTGTGGAGGTGGGAGGTGAAAGGCATCTCTGTCAGAGCTTCAGTCGTATCTTCTATATCTGCATTTCACCCCTTGACTAATAACCAGAGAAGAGTGGTGAAATCTTCAAAACATCTTGTTTCAAATGATCGACTAAGTGGCCCCAGCCTTGCCTTGAGTGGGCCCCTCGGTTTTGCCCTCTACTGACTTAGCCTAACTAGGATGTGTGCTTGGTCGGTCAGCGAGCAAGCGGCAGCCATATTTGCCAAGTGTACGTCCGTCCGTTTGTCAGTCTGTCCCATGCTTGATTTGGGCAGGAGCTCACTGGAACTGAGGACTGGCCCCTCAAATGTTCTACAGCTTGATCTCCTGTTCCTCTTATAGAATATTATCTCCGAAGTATTGTGGAGCTCCTGCACCTAAATACAAACAGTACTGGCACTCAAAATGAGTACCGGTACATATTTCAGTCAAATACTGAGAAGCAGAGGTTGGGATGAGGTCATTAATAAGAGACTTCCAGGAAGGAAGAGGCCTTTATGTTTTACATCCTCTTCCACCAACATAAATATACTAAAACTCAATGTCGGTTCCTTGACCAAAACACTATTAGCTCTTAATTCAGTAGCTAATACATCCACGGAGGACCTCTTTCTATGATATTCCCCCACCCCAAATTGCTTAATTGCAATTGAATCCCACAATGTACATAAACTGAAAGCATTTCCTCGGTAGTTGGTAGTTAGCAGGTTTTTACAAGATGTCTCGTCCGCAGTTTGCTTACATTGTCGAAGCATTATGGAGGCGTGTAGAAGTCTGGTTTAATAGATTTCTATTATGTTCTGTAAGACTTTTAGGCATAGTTTTACCTTGAACAGCCATCATCTGTAAAATAACCCATGTTCAGCCATGTGAAAACCTTCACCTCCCTCTCAGCAGAAGGAAACCGCTGCCGGGGGAGTTGAGGGATTGTTTGTAGATTGTCTTTGCCACAGGTGTTTCTGAATTGCTCATTGCTCATTGCTCATTGCTCATTGTTATTTCGAAATGAACTGTTGCAAGCTGTCTCGAATGAACGCATCGCAAATAAAACTCTTTTCAACTCCCTTGACACGTCACAAATTGAGAATTTTCCTGGGTTTTGGCGTTTTTATTTGAGGGTCCTTCCTTGTCCTTCCTACCTTCCTTGTTTCCTTCCTATCTCCCGTTGCTGTATATGGAAACACTGGATCCCTCATTTTCACTATTTTATTGGCTACCTCCTTTGAGCTAACCATTTGACCTAATACCCAGGTGACTTCCACCATTTCTGTGACCATGACATCATAGAGAGATAGAGACAGAAAGGCTAAGGGGAAGTAGCAGTGAATCTGTGCTATACTCACTATGTACAGTAATCAGTGTTAGGCTAATCCAGGTATGCAGTGTGATCTAAGCAGGGGCGTTGTATCGCTGTTGACAGACAAATGTTATAATTACTACTTCTGAGGCTTCGCTGATCCACCAGACTGTTTGATGGGCAGCTTGTGTCTAATTGAAGTGCTTTTCTCCCAGTGATATCCAGATGGGATTACCACACCGCACTATAGTCTAGATATGGCTTCTTCTAGACATGTTGCTGCATCTGCTATTCTAGTCGCCACCATACAGTATAAACTACTGCATTAGATGTGTACATATCAGATATCAAAGAGAAAAGACTATGAAAGAAAATAGTGGTCATGAATGGTAATTCAATTTCGTGATTTAAGTGGTAGACAAATCATTATTACAAAAAATGTGCAGTTAACACAACTATAGTATGAGGCATGGTTTGGACATGGCTAGTGTATTTCATTGGCTACTGTTCATAACAAAAGTAACAGATTGATTTAATTTCAACCGGGTGAAAATACACCGAGGATTTGCAGTTTTAAAATCCACAATTATGTATTTGAGCACTGATGCCATGACTAAATATTATAGCTGCGTTCAATGAGGTGTTTCTTTACTAATGAGCTGAATTGTGGCTGGTGTGTGTAATGTGTGTTTGTGTGTGTGTGTGTGTGTCTATTTGCGCTGGGGGCTGTATAGGCTTATTGCCTGCAGCCCTGGACGTTATTACAACGCTACGTTATTCCCGCGGCACCACATTATTGCGCTCCCTCATTTCCCGAGCCACTGCACCCATCTGTAGGGAGCTGCCAAACAGCTCCTGTGACCACAACGTTGCTCCACAAAGCCCCCACTCACTCTCTCTCCTTCCTTTCTCTCTCTCTCCTTCCTTTCTTCTCTCTCTCTCTCTCTCTCTCTCTCTCTCTCTCTCTCTCTCTCTCTTTCTCTTTCTCACTTTCTCCCCTCTCTCTGACACTCTCTCTTTCGTGTAATGTGTAGGCCTATACTGTAACTTTAGATGCAGCTTACTAATGGAGAATGCTAAGAAAAGTAACACCTGTGGGTTTTCCTGTCTGGGATATTAGTAGGCAGGTCACCCGTGATACAAGTCAGTATTTGACGTCCATCCATGTCTGAGGACACCGGGAGATGTTGTTGAAACCGGCCACTAGGGGCAACAATGAGCACTGTTACCCTCAAATATGCTTTTGTGTAGCTATGGCGTTGCGGAGGGGGATGATGGATGGGCATAAACATCTGCCCATGGTTGTAAAGGTTGCATGTTTGAATCCAGAGATAGACAGTTGTTTTTGATATTGTTGTTTAAAGCCTATCCTTAAACCTTAACCCTTACCTTAAGAATTCTGAGTTAATGCCTCAAATGTATCCTTAGAACAATACAGAGAAATAACCAAACACTTTGAAATTTGACGTTTGAGAAACGTGGATGAGCTTCTCAATCTGACGTGAGCCTGTGAGACAAACATTACGAGACAAATTTAGAGCTTATTTTTTACCAGAGCTTTGTAAGTAGCTTTTTAAAATAATTTTATATTGTAAATCTAAAGTTGGCCTATCCTGTCAGCCCAGTTTTTTGCAACTCCTACTATAAGCATCCAGAAATATAAACACACAAATCTAAAGCAGTGCAAGGCCCCACTCCTCATGACTCCTGTGACGGCTGGAGTTTCAGACGTTGAAAACCTGGACTCGCTACGTCAGATTGAGTCAGACAACCTCCATGCATCGTAGTTAGAAAAACAACTTGTTAAACACGCATGACATTTTCCCATGGCCCGGCATAAATCTGTGTCTGTAATATTGTATTAATGCGAGAATAAATTCATGTGGATATATGATCTTGGTTTGGCTGCATTTCATCATTGCAGTACGTTGTGGTTGTGGCCTTCTCTCATAGACAATGTCCAGGCTGTATTATAACCATAAAATAACAGGGAGGAAGGGAGTGAGGGAGGAAGTGGAGAAGAAAAGGTACACATGATGTAAGCGAGAAACTGTCGGAAAGTAAACTGTCTATGAAACAAACGCGTGTGCCCCTTCCTCTTTATTAGCTTAGCCAATGGCCTCGTCAAGGGAACAATATACAATGTGGAATCCTTAAAGGAAAGGTTCATGGTCCGCTGTCTAGCTGCCGATAGCAACACATACAGCAACACATACATTGCTCATAGTGTGCCTCGCCATAGCACAGCATCCCAGAGTCGCCTCTTCGCTGTTGATGTTGAGACTGGTGTTTTGCGGGTACTATTTAATGAAGCTGCCAGTTGAGGATTTGTGAGGAGTCTGTTTCTCAAACTAGACACTCTAATGTACTTGTCCTCTTGCTCAGTTGTGCACAAGGGCCTCCCAAACTCTTTCTATTCTGGTTAGTGCCAGTTTGCGCTGTTCTGTGAAGGGAGTAGTACACAGCGCTGTACAAGATCTTCAGTTTCTTGGCAATTTCTCACCTTCATTTCTCAGAACAAGAATAGATTTTCAGAAGAAAGGTCTTTGTTTCTGGCCATTTTGAGCCTGTAATCGACCCCACAAATGCTGATGCTCCAGATACTAAGACTAGTCTAAAGAAGGCCGGTTTTATTGCTTCTTTAATCAGAACATCCGTGTTCAGCTGTGCTAACATAATTGCAAAAGGGTTTTCTAATGATCAATTAGCCTTTTAAAATTATAAACTTGGATTAGCTAACACAACGTGCCATTGGAACACAGGAGTGATGGTTGCTGATAATGGGCCTCTGTACGCCTATGTAGATATTCCATTTTAAAAATCTGCCGTTTCCAGCTACAACAGTCATTTACAACATTAACAATGTCTACACTGTATTTCTGATCAATTTGATGTTATATTAATGGACAATTCATTTATTTTTTTCAAAACAAGGAAATCTCTAAGTGACACCAAACTTTTGAACGGTAGTGTATGTGCTATGCATTTCGCCAGGATTTTCACATCACAACATTCAAGTGTTACAGACCTCCAGTTTTTTGAATGGACTGGATCTTTATACTTACCACCTAGGTCCTGTTTCAGTAGTAATGAAATCAGACCTTGTTGAGTACCTGAAAGTCTACCATTTGTATAAGAGTAATTAAACATGCAATAATGGATCTTTGAGTACATCAAAAAAAGGTCTGATATACCTCTACTGGTTTCCCGTCAAGCCCTGTTGTTTTTCAGGCTGAAAAGATTTTATTGCCTCAAAAAGTTCATCATCTGTAAGTTGGCCTTCACACAGTTCTTTCTGTAAATGTGATAATTTTATTATTATTATTATTATTATTATTAGGAAAGAAATTCTTACAGTTAAGATCATTCAGTGGAAATGGAGGAGACATATGCTTAAAATATTTTGCTTCCTCTTTCAAAATATAATTTGGTGAATCACAGATAACTCCATAATTTGTAATGAGTTTGAAGATTCAAGAAAAATGTGGTGCATTTTTCACCATTTTCCATCCATTTCGCTTTATTTTTGTATTACATTGCACTTGATGGTTCTTGTATAACTACCTCCATTTCTTTTTGTTTTTCCACTAACCTATTTTGTGCCTCTATAGTAGTTTCCTTTACCATCTACCTGCTCTGTTACTTCCTCTATTTCCTTTGTTAGTCTAATCTCTTTTGATCTAAACTGCTTTTGTTTTAATGATGAGTATTGTATTGAATAGCCTCTAAAAGTACATTTGAAAGTGTCCAATACAATAAGGGGATCTGCTGTACCTATTCTGTGCAAAATAAAGCAAATTATGAATTATGTTGTCTTAGTTAAGAACAAACTGCCAGCAAGAACGAGACTAGGAAGTAATCAAGACGGCTAGCTTGATGAAGCCTCCTCCATGTACGTATATCTCACTAGGTCAGGGTTTTTCAACCTCCATATGTCCACTAGTTCTAATGTATCCATGATCTTTGTGATCACATTAAGTGCTTGAGGGTGATAGTTTGTATAGTTTGAGCTTTATACAGGGTCAGTGAGTGATTTCCTTTATGATAGGTTGAGGTACTTAAAACCGTATTATAATCTCCAACCATAATAATAGATTATTTCGTTGCTTGTGAGCTCAATAGATTATTATATATATTTTAGAAGAAGTGTGGATCATCATTATTTGGCCCATATAGATTAATTAGCCAGATCGGCTTTAGGTCCAGTAGCATATTTAAAGTAATCCATCTTCCTTGTTGATCTGTTTGCACAGTTTGCACAATCGGATCAAAATTTGTGTTGATTAGTATAATCACCCCTTTTGAGTTTCTTTGCCCATGACAAAAATATATTTCTCCCTCCCAGTCCTTTTCCCACCCAATCTCATCTATATTTGTAGAATGAGTTTCCTGTAAACAATAGATATTATATTCTTTTTTTATGATCTGCTAAGCCATTACAATTATAACTGGCTATACTTATTTCCACACTTACCGTAATGACACCCAAGTTTCAATTATACTTACCACAACCAATGTTTGTAAACTTACTGTTAAAAAACACCATGATGATAGTGTGTTTTAGAGAAATGGCTAAGCTCTATTAGCATGTTATTACAAATGAATTACTAATATGTAACTACGTGTTAATACAATGTTGTTACTTCAGTTGTTACTGTTTAGTTACATACATATAAGGGCAACTTAAGGTAAAGTGTTACCAAGAAACGTATTATTGATAAAGTTGAATAATTACAAGTTAATGACAGAAAGTACTTTCACAGCACTTTCTCAGTTAAATTCCTTTTTTAAACAGGAAGTGGTCGTCAGTCATCCCAGTGGTGAACTTGTCTTCTCATCTGAGTAGGGCCTATTAACCAGGCAGTTAACAAGCTAATGACAGAGCTAATTAGCCGCCTGAGCACTGACTCATGGATCTGTCGTTAGGGTAACTATCCTCAGATCAGCTGCAGGGGGTCAGACTCCGAAAAAGGGCACATCGCGCACCACTCCCCAGCATTCTTCTTGCCAATGTCCAGTCTCTTGACAACAAGGTTGACGAAATCCGAGCAAGGGTAGCATTCCAGAGGGACATCAGAGACTGCAACGTTCTCTGCTTCACAGAAACATGGCTTACTGGGAAGACGCTATCCGAGGCGGTGCAGCCAACGGGTTTCTCCACGCATCGCACCGACAGAAACAAACATCTTTCTGGTAAGAAGAGTGGCGGGGGCGTATGCCTCATGACTAACGAGACATGGTGTGATGAAGGAAACATACAGGAACTCAAATCCTTCTATTCACCTGATTTAGAATTCCTCACAATCAAATGTAGACCGCATTATCTTCCAAGAGAATTCTCCTCGATTATAATCACAGCCGTATATATCCCCCCCCAAGCAGACACATCGATGGCTCTGAACGAACTTTATTTAACTCTTTGCAAACTGGAAACCATTTATCCGGAGGCTGCATTCATTGTAGCTGGGGATTTTAACAAAGCTAATCTGAAAACAAGACTCCCTAAATTTTACCAGCATATCGATTGCGCAACCAGGGGTGGTAAAACCTTGGATCATTGTTACTCTAACTTCCGCGACGCATATAAGGCCCTGCCCCGCCCCTTCGGAAAAGCTGACCACGACTCCATTTTGCTGATCCCTGCCTACAGGCAGAAACTAAAACAAGAGGCTCCCACGCTGAGGTCTGTCCAACGCTGGTCAGACCAAGCTGACTCCACACTCCAAGACTGCTTCCATCACGTGGACTGGGACATGTTTCGTATTGCGTCAGATGGAAATATTGACGAATACGCTGATTCGGTGTGCGAGTTCATTAGAACGTGCGTCGAAGATGTCGTTCCCATAGCAACGATAAAAACATTCCCAAACCAGAAACCGTGGATTGATGGCAGCATTCGCGTGAAACTGAAAGCGCGAACCACTGCTTTTAATCAGGGCAAGGTGTCTGGTAATATGTCCGAATATAAACAATGCAGCTATTCCTCCGCAAGGCTATTAAACAAGCTAAGCGTCAGTACAGAGACAAAGTGGAATCTCAATTCAATGGCTCAGACACAAGAGGCATGTGGCAGGGTCTACAGTCAATCACGGACTACAAGAAGAAACCCAGCCCAGTCACGGACCAGGATGTCTTGCTCCCAGGCAGACTAAATCACTTTTTGCCCGCTTTGAGGACAATACAGTGCCACTGACACGGCCTGCAACGAAAACATGCGGTCTCTCCTTCACTGCAGCCGAGGTGAGTAAGACATTTAAACGTGTTAACCCTCGCAAGGCTGCAGGCCCAGACGGCATCCCCAGCCGCGCCCTCAGAGCATGCGCAGACCAGCTGGCCGGTGTGTTTACGGACATATTCAATCAATCCCTATACCAGTCTGCTGTTCCCACATGCTTCAAGAGGGCCACCATTGTTCCTGTTCCCAAGAAAGCTAAGGTAACTGAGCTAAACGACTACCGCCCGTAGCACTCACTTCCGTCATCATGAAGTGCTTTGAGAGACTAGTCAAGGACCATATCACCTCCACCCTACCTGACACCCTAGACCCACTCCAATTTGCTTACCGCCCAAATAGGTCCACAGACGATGCAATCTCAACCACACTGCACACTGCCCTAACCCACCTGGACAAGAGGAATACCTATGTGAGAATGCTGTTCATCGACTACAGCTCGGCATTCAATACCATAGTACCCTCCAAGCTCGTCATCAAGCTCGAGACCCTGGGTCTCGACCCCGCCCCTGTGCAACTGGGTACTGGACTTCCTGACGGGCCGCCCACAGGTGGTGAGGGTAGGCAACAACATCTCCTCCCGCTGATCCTCAACACGGGGGCCCCACAAGGGTGCGTTCTGAGCCCTCTCCTGTACTCCCTGTTCACCCACGACTGCGTGGCCATGCACGCCTCCAACTCAATCATCAAGTTTGCGGACGACACAACAGTGGTAGGCTTGATTACCAACAACGACGAGACGGCCTACAGGGAGGAGGTGAGGGCCCTCGGAGTGTGGTGTCAGGAAAATAACCTCACACTCAACGTCAACAAAACTAAGGAGATGATTGTGGACTTCAGGAAACAGCAGAGGGAACACCCCCTATCCACATCGATGGATCAGTAGTGGAGAGGGTAGCAAGTTTTAAGTTCCTCGGCATACACATCACAGACAAACTGAATTGGTCCACTCACACTGACAGCGTCGTGAAGAAGGCGCAGCAGCGCCTCTTCAACCTCAGGCGGCTGAAGAAATTCGGCTTGTCACCAAAAGCACTCACAAACTTCTACAGATGCACAATCGAGAGCATCCTGGCGGGCTGTATCACCGCCTGGTACGGCAACTGCTCCGCCCTCAACCGTAAGGCTCTCCAGAGGGTAGTGAGGTCTGCACAACGCATCACCGGGGGCAAACTACCTGCCCTCCAGGACACCTACACCACCCGATGTTACAGGAAGGCCATAAAGATCATCAAGGACATCAACCACCCGAACCACTGCCTGTTCACCCCGCTATCATCCAGAAGGCGAGGTCAGTACAGGTGCATCAAAGCTGGGACCGAGAGACTGAAAAACAGCTTCTATCTCAAGGCTATCAGACTGTTAAACAGCCACCATTGAGTGGCTGCTGCCAACACACTGTCATTGACACTGACCCAACTCCAGCCACTTTAATAATGGGAATTGATGGGAAATGATGTAAATATATCACTAGCCACTTTAAACAATGCTACCTTATATAATGTTACTTACCCTACATTATTCATCTCATATGCATATGTATATACTGTACTCTAGATCATCGACTGCATTCTTATGTCACTAGCCACTTTAACTATGCCACTTTGTTTACTTTGTCTACATACTCATCTCATATGTATATACTGTACTCGATACCATCTACTGTATGCTGCTCTGTACCATCACTCATTCATATATCCTTATGTACATATTCCTTATCCCCTTACACTGTGTATAAGACAGTAGTTTTGGAATTGTTAGTTAGATTACTTGTTGGTTATCACTGCATTGTCGGAACTAGAAGCACAAGCATTTCGCTACACTCGCATTAACATCTGCTAACCATGTGTATGTGACAAATACAATTTGATTTGATTTGATTTGATTTGAGGGGGGCGGTGTGTTGGGAGTTGGTTACTTGGCAGTAAGACAATTCTCAACTCGCTTCCAGAGGGGGGCTTCCACACACCTGGAACTGTCTCTGTAAACAAAAAGCCCAGGAGTCCAAAGCCTTTCAAGAACATTTTTGTTTTTCCCTGAGTCGTTAAATCAACGTGCGGGCGGACATCGGAGTTTCGTGTCATAAACACACAAAGAGGCGGAAGAGAGGAGAGAGAGGAGTTGTCTGCCAAATGCATGAGTCATGTGAGTCACAGGATGACAACTAACTGTGAGACGGAGGGCGTTCCAAGTGGCTGTCGATGGTGCACAGCCGCCCTTGTGTGTGTGTGTGTGTGTGTGTGTGTGTGTGTGTGTGTGTGTGCGTGCGTGCGTGCGTGCGTGCATGCGTGCGTGTGTGTGTGTACGTGTGTGTGTGGTTTACCTTCGCTAACATATGGTTTAGATCTGTGTTACCTTCCTAAGGAGGGTCAGTGTGCATGTGAAACCATTGGATTCAAGGTTAAATTATTAATGTAATCTGTATATCATTTGAAAGATCTGCCACATTGGTGTCAGAATTGGGATTGCATCCCTGTGCAGACATAGAAAGTTTATCGAGTCAAAGATGGATTGGTACAACTTCAACTTTTCAGTGTATTCTAATGGAGTTCAGGTTGTCAACACTCCAGGTTGAATGATGGGGAGGCTCTGTGGGATAACAGAAAGCGCTTCATGAAAGCCTGCCATTTGAGCAGCTGCCATCTTAAGTCCACCTCAGGATTTTGGAATAATGGTCCACTCTGTTGAGCGAGGATTTTGACGTCTATATTTTGTGTTCTTTTCAGGTTCAACATGGGAGAAGTCGGTTCGACAGCTGGGCTTGGAAAGGTAAGAGACCAATGCTTTCACATTAAAATCAAACCTGGCATGATCTACTGTACATAGCTCAGTTTGATCCCCATATATATTTTCATGGTGTTTGTGTGGTAAAGTGTGGAATATCCTCCCACACCCCACAGAGGACAACAAGAAGGTTTACTTGTTCTATTGTACGTCGCTAAAATCCATTCTATGGCATAGTGCCATAGTACTCGTTCAATTGAGCTCAACTGAATGATTACATTTCACCCAATACACCCAGTCATTTGGCAGACACTCTAATACACTAGAGCAAGTTAAAATGCAGCAGCCAACAAAACAATCCATGTTTCATTCTCATCTACTTTCATTGCCATATGAACCACTCAGGTAGAGCCCTCATCGCAGCATACAAATGACTGTTTTCCCAAGTGGGTCATCCATAAGGTTCTTAATCAGGTCAACGCTCATAAGGCCGCAGGGCCGGACGGTGTTCCAGGGCGCGTTCTCAGAGCATGGTCAGAACAGCTGTCAGGCGTATTCACAGTCATTCTCAACCTCTCCTTGTCCCAGTTTGAAATCCCCACATGTTTCAAGCTGACCACCATCATTTCTGTTCCCATGAGGTCTTAAGACTACCTGCCATAATAACTACTGCCCTGTAGCACATATGTGATCATGAAGTGCTTTGAAAGGCTGGTTATGGCACACATCAACTCCATCATCCCAGACACCCTAAAGCAGGGGTGTCAAACTCATTCCATGGAGGGCCTAGTGTCTGCTGCTTTTAGTTTTTTCCTTTCAGTTAAGGCCTAGACAACCAGGTGAGGGTGAGTTCCTTTCTAATTAGTGACCTTAATTAATCAATCAAGTACCCCAGAGAGGAGCAAAATCCATCAGACACTCGGCCCTCCATGGAATGAGTTTGACACGTGCCCTAGACCCACTCCAAATTGCATACCCCCCCCCCGACAGATCCATACTGTAGACAATGCTATCTTCATTGCACTGGAACTGTCCTCACACACCTCAATAAGAGGACTACCTATGTGATAATGTTGTTCATTAACTACAGCTCAGCGCTTAACACCATAGTCACCAAGCTTGAGATGCTGGGCCTGAACACCTCCCTCTGCAACTGGATTCTGGGCTTCAAGTTCCTCGGTGTCGAAATCAATAAGGATTTAAAATGGTCCACACACACGCAAACAGTCGTGAGAAGGTGCAACAGCGCCTCTTCCCCCTCAGGAGGTAGAAAAGATTTGGTATGGGCCCTCAAATCCTCAAAAAGTTCAACAGCTGCACCACTGAGTACCGGAGAAACAAGTCCGACACCAACAGGCTTACATAAACCTTAGCCAAATACATTTAAACTACGTTTTTCACAATCCCTGACTTTTATTCCCAGTAAAAATTCCCTGTTTTAGGTCAGTTAGGATCACCACTTTATTTAAGAACGTGACATATCAGAATAATAGTAGAGAGAATGATTTATTTTAGCTTTTATTTATTTCATCAAATCCCCAGTGGGTCAGAAGTTTACATACACTCAATTAGTATTTGGTAGCATTGGCTTTACATTGTTTAACTTGGGTCAAACGTTTCGGGTTGCCTTCCACAAGCTTCCCACAATAAGTTGGGTGAATTTTGGCCCATTTCTCCTGACAGAGCTGGTGTAACTGAGTCAGGTTTGTAGGCACCTTGCTCGCAAACACTTTTTCAGTTCTGCCCACACATTTTCTATGGGATTGAGGTCAGGCCTTTGTGATGGTCGCTCCAATACCTTGACTTTGTTGTCCTTAAGCCATTTTGCCACAACTTTGGAAGTATGCTTGGGGTCATTGTCTATTTGGAAGAACCTTTTGCGACCAAGCTTCAACTTCCTGACTGATGGCTTGAGATGTTGCTTCAATATATTCACATAATTGTCCTCCCTCATGATTCCATCTATTTTGTGAAGTGCACCAGTCCCTCCTGCAGCAAAGCACCCCCACAACATGATGCTGCCACCCCCGTGCTTCACGGTTGGGATGGTGTTCTTCGGCTTGCAAGCATCCCCCTTTTTCTTCCAAACATAACGATGGTCATTATGGCCAAACAGTTCTATTTTTGTTTCATCAGACCAGAGGACATTTCTCCAAAAAGTACCATCTTTGTCCCCATGTGCAGATGCAAACCCAGTTGTGCAGTTTTGGAGCAGTGGCTTCTTCCTTCCTTCCTTCCTTTCAGGTTATGTCGATATAGGACTCGTTTTACTGTGGATATAGATACTTTTGTACCTGTTTTCTCCAGCATCTTCACAACGTCCTTTGCTGTTTTTCTGGGATTGATTTGCACTTTTCGCACCAAAGTATGTTCATCTCAAGGAGACAGAACGCGTCTCCATCCTGAGCGGTATGACGGCTGAGTGGTCCCATGGTGTTTATACTTGCGTACTATTGTTTGTACAGATGAACGTGGTACCTTCAGGCGTTTGGAAATTGCTCCCAAGGATGAACCACCATGAACTATTTTTTGAGGTCTTGGCTGATTTCTTTTGATTTTCCCATGATGTCAAGCAAAGACTCACTGAGTTTGAAGGTAGGCCTTGAAATACATCCACAGGTACACCTCAAATTGAATCAAATTATGTCAATTAGCCCATCAGACGCTTCTAAAGCCATGACATAGTTTTCTGGAATTTTCCAAGCTGTTTAAAGCCACAGTCAACTTAGTGTATGTAAAGTTCTGACCCACTGGAATTGTGATACAGTGAATTATAAGTGAAATAATCTGTCTAAACAATTGTTGGAATAATTACTTGTGTCATGCACAAAGTAGATGTCCTAACCAACTTGCCAAAACTATAGTTTGTTAAAAAATACATTTGTGGAGTGGTTGAAAACAAGTTTTAATGACTCCAACCTAAGTGTATGTAAACTTCCGACTTCAACTGCAGCTAACAAAATGGCTACACAGACTCTCTGCACTATCTGCAGAGTCATTTTGCATTGACTCTATGCACTCTACACACTCTCTATGCACACTACACACTCATACTCACTCTATGCACACTCTACACACTCATACTCACTATTCCCACTCTACACACTCATACTCACTCTATGCACACTCTACAGACTCATTCACACACACTCACACTGACACTCCAACACACACACAAACACACACCTTTAATTTGTTCACACACATTCAGACTGACTATACACACTGACTACTCTGTTTATCATATATCCTGATGCCTATTCCACTTACCCCTATACATATCTACCTCTGTCACTCCAGTATCCCTGTACATTGTAAATATGGTATTGGCACTGACCCTGGAACTGACCCTGTATACAGTACAGCTTACTGACCCTGGGATTTACTCTGTATATAGCTTACTGACCCTGGAACTGACCCTGTATATAGCTTACTGACCCTGGAACTGACCCTGTATATAGCTTACTGACCCTGGAACTGACCCTGTATATAGCTTACTTATGTCGTCATTACATGCTGTTCAAGGCTTTGTTGATGTGATCGAATGCCTCAAAGTGAGATACGTGCAGGGGAGAGTGACTGCCCCTCTCATTGAAGCCACGAAGTTCAAGGCCGACAGCGATAGCTAATACTGCGCAAGTTATGGTTGCATAAATCTCCGACATGAGATGCCATCTTAACCGATTTCGTTGGCTTCAAATGCGCTATTGAGTCTTCACATAGAAATCAATTGTGTCGCTTACATTTACATTTAAGTCATTTAGCAGACGCTCTTATCCAGAGCGACTTACAAATTGGTGCGTTCACCTTATGACATCCAGTGGAACTGCCACTTTACAATAGTGCATCTAAATCTTTTAAGGGGGGTGAGAAGGATTACTTTATCCTATCCTAGGTATTCCTTAAAGAGGTGGGGTTTCAGGTGTCTCCGGAAGGTGGTGATTGACTCCGCTGTCCTGGCGTCGTGAGGGAGTTTGTTCCACCATTGGGGGCCAGAGCAGCGAACAGTTTTGACTGGGCTGAGCGGGAACTGTACTTCCTCAGTGGTAGGGAGGCGAGCAGGCCAGAGGTGGATGAACGCAGTGCCCTTGTTTGGGTGTAGGGCCTGATCAGAGCCTGGAGGTACTGAGGTGCCGTTCCCCTCACAGCTCCGTAGGCAAGCACCATGGTCTTGTAGCGGATGCGAGCTTCAACTGGAAGCCAGTGGAGAGAGCGGAGGAGCGGGGTGACGTGAGAGAACTTGGGAAGGTTGAACACCAGACGGGCTGCGGCGTTCTGGATGAGCTGTAGGGGTTTAATGGCACAGGCAGGGAGCCCAGCCAACAGCGAGTTGCAGTAATCCAGACGGGAGATGACAAGTGCCTGGATTAGGACCTGCGCCGCTTCCTGTGTGAGGCAGGGTCGTACTCTGCGGATGTTGTAGAGCATGAACCTACAGGAACGGGCCACCGCCTTGATGTTAGTTGAGAACGACAGGGTGTTGTCCAGGATCACGCCAAGGTTCTTAGCGCTCTGGGAGGAGGACACAATGGAGTTGTCAACCGTGATGGCGAGATCATGGAACGGGCAGTCCTTCCCCGGGAGGAAGAGCAGCTCCGTCTTGCCGAGGTTCAGCTTGAGGTGATGATCCGTCATCCACACTGATATGTCTGCCAGACATGCAGAGATGCGATTCGCCACCTGGTCGTCAGAAGGGGGAAAGGAGAAGATTAATTGTGTGTCGTCTGCATAGCAATGATAGGAGAGACCATGTGAGGTTATGACAGAGCCAAGTGACTTGGTGTATAGCGAGAATAGGAGAGGGCCTAGAACAGAGCCCTGGGGGACACCAGTGGTGAGAGCACGTGGTGAGGAGACAGATTCTCGCCACGCCACCTGGTAGGAGCGACCTGTCAGGTAGGACGCAATCCAAGCGTGGGCCGCGCCGGAGATGCCCAACTCGGAGAGGGTGGAGAGGAGCATCTGATGGTTCACAGTATCGAAGGCAGCCGATAGGTCTAGAAGGATGAGAGCAGAGGAGAGAGAGTTAGCTTTAGCAGTGCGGAGCGCCTCCGTGATACAGAGAAGAGCAGTCTCAGTTGAATGACTAGTCTTGAAACCTGACTGATTTGGATCAAGAAGGTCATTCTGAGAGAGATAGCGGGAGAGCTGGCCAAGGACGGCACGTTCAAGAGTTTTGGAGAGAAAAGAAAGAAGGGATACTGGTCTGTAGTTGTTGACATCGGAGGGATCGAGTGTAGTTTTTTTCAGAAGGGGTGCAACTCTCTCTCTCTTGAAGACGGAAGGGACATAGCCAGCGGTCAGGGATGAGTTGATGAGCGAGGTGAGGTAAGGGAGAAGGTCTCCGGAAATGGTCTGGAGAAGAGAGGAGGGGATAGGGTCAAGCGGGCAGGTTGTTGGGCGGCCGGCCGTCACAAGACGCGAGATTTCATCTGGAGAGAGAGGGGAGAAAGAGGTCAGAGCACAGGGTAGGGCATTGTGAGCAGAACCAGCGGTGTCGTTTGACTTAGCAAACGAGGATCGGATGTCGTCGACCTTCTTTTCAAAATGGTTGACGAAGTCATCTGCAGAGAGGGAGGAGGGGGAGGGGAGGAGGATTCAGGAGGGAGGAGAAGGTGGCAAAGAGCTTCCTAGGGTTAGAGGCAGATGCTTGGAATTTAGAGTGGTAGAAAGTGGCTTTAGCAGCAGAGACAGAAGAGGAAAATGTAGAGAGGAGGGAGTGAAAGGATGCCAGGTCCGCAGGGAGGCGAGTTTTCCTCCATTTCCGCTCGGCTGCCCGGAGCCCTGTTCTGTGAGCTCGCAATGAGTCGTCGAGCCACGGAGCGGGAGGGGAGGACCGAGCCGGCCTGGAGGATAGGGGACATAGAGAGTCAAAGGATGCAGAAAGGGAGGAGAGGAGGGTTGAGGAGGCAGAATTAGGAGATAGGTTGGAGAAGGTTTGAGCAGAGGGAAGAGATGATAGGATGGAAGAGGAGAGAGTAGCGGGGAGAGAGAGCGAAGGTTGGGACGGCGCGATACCATCCGAGTAGGGGCAGTGTGGGAAGTGTTGGATGAGAGCGAGAGGGAAAAGGATACAAGGTAGTGGTCGGAGACTTGGAGGGGAGTTGCAATGAGGTTAGTGGAAGAACAGCATCTAGTAAAGATGAGGTCGAGCGTATTGCCTGTCTTGTGAGTAGGGGGGGGAAGGTGAGAGGGTGAGGTCAAAAGAGGAGAGGAGTGGAAAGAAGGAGGCAGAGAGGAATGAGTCAAAGGTAGACGTGGGGAGGTTAAAGTCGCCCAGAACTGTGAGAGGTGAGCCGTCCTCAGGAAAGGAGCTTATCAAGGCATCAAGCTCATCGATGAACTCTCCGAGGGAACCTGGAGGGGCGATAAATGATAAGGATGTTAAGCTTGAAAGGGCTGGTAACTGTGACAGCATGGAATTCAAAGGAGGCGATAGACAGATGGGTAAGGGGAGAAAGAGAGAATGACCACTTGGGAGAGATGAGGATCCCGGTGCCACCACCCCGCTGACCAGAAGCTCTCGGGGTGTGCGAGAACACGTGGGCGGACGAAGAGAGAGCAGTAGGAGTAGCAGTGTTATCTGTGGTGATCCATGTTTCCGTCAGTGCCAAGAAGTCGAGGGACTGGAGGGAGGCATAGGCTGAGATGAACTCTGCCTTGTTGGCCGCAGATCGGCAGTTCCAGAGGCTACCGGAGACCTGGAACTCCACGTGGGTCGTGCACGCTGGGACCACCAGATTAGGGTGGCCGCGGCCACGCGGTGTGGAGCGTTTGTATGGTCTGTGCAGAGAGGAGAGAACAGGGATAGACAGACACATAGTTGACAGGCTACAGAAGAGGCTACGCTAATGCAAAGGAGATTGGAATGACAAGTGGACTACACGTCTCGAATGTTCAGAAAGTTAAGCTTACGTAGCAAGAATCTTATTGACTAAAATGATTAAAATGATACAGTACTGCTGAAGTAGGCTAGCTGGCAGTGGCTGCGTTGTTGACACTACACTAATCAAGTCGTTCCGTTGGGTGTGATAGTTTCGACAGTGCTGCTATTCGGGGGCTAGCTGGCTAGCTAGCAGTGTTGATTACGTTACGTTGCGTTAACCTGTTGCTTCTACTCGGGACGCTTGCGTCCCAACTAGAGCTCTGGAAATGCAAATGCGCTACGCTAAATGCTAATAGTATTAGTTAAAACTCAAAAGTTCATTAAAATACACATGCAGGGTATCGAATTAAAGCTACACTCGTTGTGAATCCAGGCAACAAGTCAGATTTTTAAAATGCTTTTCGGCGAAAGCATGAGAAGCTATTATCTGATAGCATGTAACACCCAAAAAGACCCACAGGGGACGTAAACAAAATAATTAGCATTTCGGCGTTACACAAACCGCACAATAAAATAGAAAACATTCATTACCTTTCACCATCTTCTTTGTTGGCACTCCTAGATGTCCCATAAACACTATTTGGGTCTTTATTTCGATTAAATCGGTCCATATAAAGCCTAGATATCGTTATATGTAGACTGTGTGATAAACGAAAAAAACATTGTTTCAAAACGTAACGTCATTTCTTTAAATTCAAAAAGTCGACGATAAACTTTCACAAAACACTTCGAAATACGTTTGTAATGCAACTTTAGGTATTAGTAAACGTTAATAAGCGATAAAATTCATCAGGAGGCGATGTAAAGATCATTAGCTGTCCGTCTGGAAAAATGTCCGGCTAGAAACTCAACGAAAATATCCGGTCCTAGACCATAGGAGATACGGTGCCCTGCATGTGTTTGACCAAGAAAAAACTCGAAGGGAAATGACAAGACTCTAGACACCGTGTGGAAGCTGTAGGTACTGCAACCTCAGTCAATTAATTGTGGTTCACCTTTATCAATGGGTTCAAGTAGCGCATGGATATATTTTCCCATTTTCAGTGATCAGTTTTTCCTGTGCTTTTCGATGTAAATGCCGTTCTGGTAAAGCCACAGCAGTGATTTAACCAGTTTTATAAACGTCTGAGTGTTTTCTATCCACACAGACTAAGCAAATGCATATACTATATTCCTGGCATGAGTAGTAGGGCGCTGAAATGTTGCGCGGTTTTTAACAGAATGTTCAAAAAAGTAGAGGGTCGACTTAAGAGGTTAAAAGAACGACAATAGCTGGCTAGCTAACCTAGAAAATCGCTCTAGACTACACAATTATCTTTGATACAAAGACGGCTATGTAGCTAGCTATGTAGCTAGCTACGATCAAACAAATCAAACCGTTGTACTGTAATGAAATGAAATGAAAATGTGATACTACCTGTGGAGCGAAGCGGAATGCGACCGGGTTGTTGAGTGAGGAAGTTCAATTCGGTGGACGTTGGCTAGCTGTTGGCTAGCTAGCAGTGTCTCCTACGTTAAGGACGACAAATAGCTGGCTAGCTAACCTCGGTAAATTAAGATAATCACTCTAAGACTACACACTCTAAACTACACAATTATCTTGGATACGAAGACAGCAAAGACAACTATGTAGCTAGCTAACACTACACTAATCAGGTCATTCAGTTGAGTGTAATAGTTTTTAGTGCTGCTATTCGATAGACGGTGGACGTTAGCTAGCTGGCTAGCTGGCTAGCTGCTGGGCAGATAGCAGTGTAGACTGCGTTAGGACGACGAAATACGATAATTACGCAATTATCTTAGATACAAAGACGGCTATGTAGCTAGCTAAGAAGAAATTGCTAAGATTAGACAAATCAAACCGTTGTACTATAGTGAAATGTAATGAAATGTAATGAAAAGTTATACAACCTGCGGCCGAAGTGCGAATGCGACCGCTCGCTCCAACCCGGAAGTACTGACGCTTGATCAATGGCTTTGTCCATTCATTTGTATAGTCATTGCATACATGCTTCGTCCCCAGCTGTGGTTTGAAAGAAAGGCTAGCCGTAAAATAATAGACTCAACAAACCAGAGATTTTGTGTTTTTTTCAAGTCTGCACCTTTACTACATTGTGTCATGACGGATTGAAGTGGCTGTTTATTTTCCCAGCATCGGCTGGTTGGTGCGGCCGCCGGGTTCACAGAAATGACGGTTGTATAACTTTCGCACATATCCTTACAGCATGTGTGGCGTAAACATAGTAAATTTGCCCAGTCTTCTGCGCTGTGCTGCGTCTGTGTGCTAGGCTAACTAGCAGAGCCATTTCGGGGTTCCCGAGGTGATCCATAGCTACAGGTGCGGTGATGTCACCTTCCAAGCATTGGAAAGTGTTATTGCTTACTGGGTTAAAGAAACAGCAAATGGGGGAAAGAGCCAACCCGAATGTTTAGAGTCACGGTAATGCCACCATGAGGGAAGCTGCTGGCATTCCTCAGGTGTTGGATACAGTGATATTGTAATTTTGTCTGGGAGAGAGGGAGTTCCCAGCAAGGCTCGTTGGGTGGTAACTATAACAGCCCTCTCCATGGTCCTCTCTGTCTGTCTCTCTGTCTGTCTGTCTGTCTGTCTGTCTGTCTGTCTGTCTGTCTGTCTGTCTGTCTGTCTGTCTGTCTGTCTGTCCGTCTGTCCGTCTGTCCGTCTGTCCGTCCGTCTGTGTCTGTCTGTGAAATTAGCAGGACAGAAGGATGGCTCGTCAGTGTTTTGACTACTTCTGGTGACATATGGGGCTTAGCCTAATGGTCTTGTTGATATCATTTGGCAAATATGCCTGACCTTTTGCACACTAATAGCAGATTTATAACAGATATTTGCTCAACTTATGATGTCACACTGTAAACACAGTTCTCACAGGTTCAAGACTGGAAGTATATTGGCCTTTACGAGCACGCTAGCAGATACCCATTGACGGGAAGTCTATTGGCCTCTACGAGCACGCTAGCAGATACCCATTGACGGGAAGTCTATTGACCTCTACGAGCACGCTAGCAGATACCCATTGACGGGTAGTCTATTGGCCTCTACGAGCACGCTAGCAGATACCCATTGACGGGAAGTCTATGAGTATCTACTAGCATGCTAGCAGTTAGCAATGGCTTTTGAAACTACCTCTAACTTCCTTCTTACTGGACACCGAGACATACAAATGGTATCCCCTAGTTCATCTGTCTCTGGGGAAGTAGATAAAGGGTATCATTGCTAAAATCCCGAAGTATCCCATTAGGTTAGGGTTAGGTTTAGGTTTAGGGTTAAGAGTATGGTTAAGGTTAGGGTTAAGGTATGTGTCAGTTTTAGGTTTAAAGTTGGTTTAAGCGTCAGCTGTGTTCTTGTAGTCTCTCCCGCTCTGGTCTGTCTCAGCCCTGATGCTGCTGCTACGGCGCCTCTCCTCCTGTTGCTTTGTGGGAGTCTGGGAGACAGTTGAGTGACAGTGATGAATGTGTACCAGACAGGAGCCTGTGGAGCCCACTGAGTGATGGGTCCTACTTACAGCCGGCTCTGGAGTGGCCTAGCCCCTTAATGGAGCTCCTGTTTCACATGACATACAGCACTGGAAAGTGAGACTGGGAGCGACTGTAATGAGGGAGGACCATTACAGACAAAGGAAGCTTCAAATGAATGTGACACTAGTGTCCTTTCCTGGGGACTTATCAAAGAATCTTGGGGAAATCAACTTTTTTGTGTTACATAAAAAATGAACCAGAATGTCTATGTTATTGTGTGGAAAGGTTGTTAGTCACACTCTCAAGTGTATGAGGCCAGGTGTAAATGTGTAAATCTTTATTTTCTTGATACTGGTTATTGGCTTAGTCTTCATTGACTACTAGTCTGTCATATTATTTCACGGCGAAGCAGTGTGTCTGAACTACAGTACTTTTCGGTAGTTACGGCATTCCAGCTTTGCCCCATTTGTCAAACCCTGACCTTAGTATTCTTTGTTTTCTTTGTTATTTTGGTTAGGTCAGGGTGTGACATGGGTGATGTATGTGTTTTTGTCTTCTCTAGGGGTTTTGTATGTTTATGGGGGTGTTTTCTATTCTAGGTGTTTTTGTAAGTCTATGGTTGCCTAGATTGGTTCTCAATTAGAGGCAGCTGTCTATCGTTGTCTCTGATTGGGAACCATATTTAGGCAGCCATATTCTTTGGGTATTTTGTGGGTGATTGTTCCTGTTCCAGTGTTTAGTGTTCATGTTACGGAACTGTTTCGTCTTCGTTCCGTTTGTCGGTTTGTTGTTTTTGTTCGGTGTTTAAGTATTCCCATTAAATATGGATTATCATCATGCTGCATCTTGGTCCTCCTCTCTTTCACCCGAAGACAATCGTTACACCAGTTTGATTGTAATTTAACCTGGCTGGCTGGGAAGAGGTTGTGAGTGTTTGTGTTTGGCAGGAGGCTCGGGCTTCGGTATGAGCCATGTACCTGGCTGGAGCCTATAGCCTACCAGTAGTATTAGTAGTTTACGTAATATAACCGTCTGTCTGTCTGTCTGCTCTGTTATCAGCACAATACGTTAGTGTTAATCAAAATCGTCACATGCGCCAAATACAACAGGTATCACCGTGAAATACTTACTTACAAGCCCTTAACAGTCAGACAGTAGCTGATTCAGACTGTGGAGAGGAGAGGAAACGTCACTGTCTATCATGTCGATTTCTGTGTAACAAAGACCTTTCTGTCAGGGTCAACATCAGTGTCTGGCATCCACATTTCTAGGTTTATAAAAAAAGGACAACCCTTTCTGTCAAATTAAAAACTTAACTAGATTTAAGTTAGACTTTGATGTATTCACTGTAACGCACAGTTGCTGTTGTGTTCCCCTCAGTAGAGTGAGATGAATTGGCTTGGAATGAGCTGGGTCCTCTTGGCTGACGTTCAACCGTGTGACGCAACAGTGAGGGGAATAACAGCGTGGAATTTACCCATCTCATTTTGTATTTCATTGTTTCTTTCCTTGGCAGAGTCGGTCAAGCTGGTCTACATAAATGGTTTATTTTCTGCAGGAAAGATTTCTTACTAACAATGGGCATAAAAGCTTGAAATGTGGTCACTGGTTCCCATAGGAAATGTGTTGCACCTAGAATAACCACATGAGAATGGAGATTTGTTGAGAGGAATGTACTGTACAGTGCCTTCAGAAAGTATTCATACCCCGAGACTTATTCCACATTTTGTTTTGTTACAGCCTGAATTCAATATGGATAAAACATTTCTTTCTCACCCATCTACAAACAATGCCCCATGATGACAAAGTGTAAACATGTTTAGAAATGTTTGCAAATTTAATGAAAATGAAACACAGAAATATCTCATTTACATACAGTTCCATTCAAAGGTTTGGACACACCTACTCATTCAAGGGTTGTTCTTTATTTTACTGTTTTACTACATTGTAGAATAACAGTGAAGACATAAAAACTATGAAATAACACATATGTAATCATGTAGTAACCAAAAATGCGTGAAAATATATCTAAATATATTTTTGATTTTAGATTCTTCAAAGTAGCCACCCTTTGCCTTGTGGATGCCAGGTCATCTGATGCAGCACTCCATTACTCTCCTTGGTCAAATAGCCCTTACACAGCCTGGAAGTGTCCTGTTGAAAAACAAATGATATAGTGCGACTAACCGCAAACCAGATGGGATGGCGTATCGCTGTAGAATGCTGTGGTAGCCATGCTGGTTAAGTGTGCCTTGAATTCTAAATAAATTACTGACAGTGTCACCAGCAATGCACCCCCACACCACCACGCCTCCTTTTCCATGCCTCATGGTGGGAACCACACATGCGGATATCGTCTGTTCACCTACTCTGCATCTCACAAAGACACGGTGGTTGGAGACAAAAATCTCAAATTAGGACTCGTCAAACAAAATTACAGATTTTCACGTGTCTAATCAAATCAAATCAAATGTATTTATATAGCCCTTCTTACATCAGCTGATATCACAAAGTGCTGTACAGAAACCCAGCCTAAAACCCCAAACAGCAAGCAATGCAGGTGTAGAAGCACGGTGGCTAGGAAAAACTCCCTAGAAAGGCCAAAACCTAGGAAGAAACAAGTCTCTTCTTGTTATTGGTGTCCTTTAGTTGTGGTTTCTTTGCAGCAATTCGACCATGAAGGCCTGATTCACGCAGATTCCTCTGAACAGTTGGCGTTGAGATGTGTCTGTTACTTGAACTATGTGAAGCATTTATTTGGGCTGCAATTGCTGAGGCTGGTAACTCTAATGAACTTATCCTCTGCAGCATAGGTAACTGATGGTTTTTGCGACTGCACTTGAAGAAACTTTTAACATTTTTGAAATGTTCCGTATTGACTGACCTTTATGTCTTAAAGTAATGATGGACTTTCGTTTCTCTTTGATTATTTGAGCTGTTCTTGCCATAATATGGACTTGGTATTTTACCAAACAAGGCTATCTTCTATATACCACTGCTACCTTGTCACAACAAAATTGATTGGCTCAAACACATTAAGAAGGAAAGAAATTCCACAAATGAACTTTTAACATTGCACACCTGTTAATTGAAATGCATTCCAGGTGACTACTTCATGAAGCTGGTTGAGATAATGTCAAGAGTGTGCAAAGATGTCATCAAGGCAAAGGGTGGCTACTTTGAAGAATCTCAAATCTCAAATATATTTTGGTTACTACATGATTCCATATGTGTTATTTCATAGTTTTGATGTCTTCACTATTATTATACAAAGTAGAAAATAGTAAAAATAAAGAAAAACCCTTGAATGAGTAGGTGTGTCCAAATTTTTGACTGGTACTGTTAGTATTCACACACCTGAGTCAATACTTTGTAGAATCACGCTTGGCGGCGATTACAGCTTTGAGTCCTTTTGGGTATGTCTGTACCAGCTTTGCACATCTGTATTTGTGGATTTTCTCCCATTCTTCCTTCCAGATTTTCTCAAGCTCTGTTAAGTTAGACGGGGAGCGGCGGTGAACAGCAATCTTTTCACAGATTTTCAATGGGATTCAAGTCTGAAGCCACTCCAGCATTGCTTTGGCTGTATGCTTGGGGTCATTGTCCTGTTGGAACGTAAATCTTCGCCACAGTCTAAGGTTGTTTGCACTCTGAACCAGGTTGTCAGTAAGAATTTGCCTGTATTTGACTTCATTCATTGTTCCCTCTATCTTCTGAAAATACTTCCCCATAGCATGATGCTGTCAGCACAATGCTTCCCGGTAGGGATGGTGTTTGATGGATGATGAGCTGTGCCTGGTTTTCTCCAGATATAACGCTTTGCATTCAGGCCAAAGAGTTATATTTCTGTCTTATCAGATCACAGAATATTTTGTCTTATGCTCTGAGTCTTTGATGTGCCCTTTTGCAAACTCCAGGTGTGCTCTCATGTGCCCTTTTTCTCAGGAGTTGCTTCCGCCTGGCAACTCTCCCATAAAGCCCAGATTGGTGAAGTGCTATAGGTTCTCCCATCTCAGCCAAGGAACTCTGTAGTTCTGTCAGGGTGGTCATTGGGTACTTGGTCACCTCTCTGACCAAGGACCTTCTTGCCCAGTGGCTCAGTTTGGTTGGACAGCTAGCTCTAAGAAGTCTGGGTAGTTCCATATTCCCAATGATGGAGACCACCGTGCTCTTGGAAATTGTTTGAAACCCTTCCCCAGATATATACCTCATCGCAATCTCTGAGATCTACAGACAGTTCCTTGGACTTCATGATATAGTTTATGCTCTGATGCACTGTCAACTGTGGGACCTTATATAGACATGTGTGTTTCTTTCTAAATCATGTCCAAACAGTTGAATTGGATACAGATGGACTCTAATCAAGTTGTAGTGACTTCTCAAGGATGATCAAAAGGAAATTGGATGCACTTGCGCTCAACTTCGAGTGTCATAGGAAAGGGTTGTGAATACTGATGCACATTGTATTTCTGTATTTCATTTTCAATATATTTGCAAACAATTTGAAAAACACGTTTTCACTATGGGGTATTGTGTGTAGATGTGTAAAAAACATTTTTTTAAATCCATTTTGAATTCAGGCTGTAACACAAAAAAAATGTGGAATACGTCAAGGGGTGTGAATACTTTCTGAAGGCACTGTATGTATTAAGCAAATCATCAAATCAAATTTTATTTGTCACATACACATGGTTAGCAGATGTTAATGCGAGTGTAGCGAAATGCTTGTGCTTCTAGTTCCGACAATGCAGTGATAACCAACAAGTAATCTAACTAACAATTCTAAAACTACTGTCTTATACACAGTGTAAGGGGATAAAGAATATGTACATAAGGATATATGAGTGAGTGATGGTACAGAGCAGCATACAGTAGATGGTATCGAGTACAGTATATACATATGAGATGAGTATGTAGACAAAGTAAACAAAGTGGCATAGTTAAAGTGGCTAGTGATACATGTATTACATAAGGATGCAGTCGATGATGTAGAGTACAGTATATACGTATGCATATGAGATGAATAATGTAGGGTAAGTAACATTATATAAGGTAGCATTGTTTAAAGTGGCTAGTGATATATTTACATCATTTCCCATCAATTCCCATTATTAAAGTGGCTGGAGTTGGGTCAGTGTCAATGACAGTGTGTTGGCAGCAGCCACTCAATGGTGGCTGTTTAACAGTCTGATAGCCTTGAGATAGAAGCTGTTTTTCAGTCTCTCGGTCCCAGCTTTGATGCACCTGTACTGACCTCGCCTTCTGGATGATAGCGGGGTGAACAGGCAGTGGTTCGGGTGGTTGATGTCCTTGATGATCTTTATGGCCTTCCTGTAACATCGGGTGGTGTAGGTGTCCTGGAGGGCAGGTAGTTTGCCCCGGTGATGCGTTGTGCAGACCTCACTACCCTCTGGAGAGCCTTACGGTTGAGGGCGGAGCAGTTGCCGTACCAGGCGGTGATACAGCCCGCCAGGATGCTCTCGATTGTGCATCTGTAGAAGTTTGTGAGTGCTTTTGGTGACAAGCCGAATTTCTTCAGCCTCCTGAGGTTGAAGAGGCGCTGCTGCGCCTTCTTCACGACGCTGTCAGTGTGAGTGGACCAATTCAGTTTGTCTGTGATGTGTATGCCGAGGAACTTAAAACTTGCTACCCTCTCCACTACTGTTCCATCGATGTGGATAGGGGGTGTTCCCTCTGCTGTTTCCTGAAGTCCACAATCATCTCCTTAGTTTTGTTGACGTTGAGTGTGAGGTTATTTTCCTGACACCACACTCCGAGGGCCCTCACCTCCTCCCTGTAGGCCGTCTCGTCGTTGTTGGTAATCAAGCCTACCACTGTTGTGTCGTCCGCAAACTTGATGATTGAGTTGGAGGCGTGCGTGGCCACGCAGTCGTGGGTGAACAGGGAGTACAGGAGAGGGCTCAGAACGCACCCTTGTGGGGCCCCGTGTTGAGGATCAGCGGGGAGGAGATGTTGTTGCCTACCCTCACCACCTGGGGCGGCCCGTCAGGAAGTCCAGTACCCAGTTGCACAGGGCGGGGTTGAGACCCAGGGTCTCGAGCTTGATGACGAGCTTGGAGGGTACTATGGTGTTGAATGCCGAGCTGTAGTCGATGAACAGCATTCTCACATAGGTATTCCTCTTGTCCAGGTGGGTTAGGGCAGTGTGCAGTGTGGTTGAGATTGCATCGTCTGTGGACCTATTTGGGCGGTAAGCAAATTGGAGTGGGTCTAGGGTGTCAGGTAGGGTGGAGGTGATATGGTCCTTGACTAGTCTCTCAAAGCACTTCATGATGACGGAAGTGAGTGCTACGGGGCGGTAGTCGTTTAGCTCAGTTACCTTTGCTTTCTTGGGAACAGGAACAATGGTGGCCCTCCCTATACCAGTCTGCATGTGGGAACAGCAGACTGGTATAGGGATTGATTGAATATGTCCGTAAACACACCGGCCAGCTGGTCTGCGCATGCTCTGAGGGCGCGGCTGGGGATGCGGTCTGGGCCTGCAGCCTTGCGAGGGTTAACACGTTTAAATGTCTTACTCACCTCGGCTGCAGTGAAGGAGAGACCGCATGTTTTCGTTGCAGGCCGTGTCAGTGGCACTGTATTGTCCTCAAAGCGGGCAAAAAAGTTATTTAGTCTGCCTGGGAGCAAGACATCCTGGTCCGTGACTGGGCTGGGTTTCTTCTTGTAGTCCGTGATTGACTGTAGACCCTGCCACATGCCTCTTGTGTCTGAGCCATTGAATTGAGATTCCACTTTGTCTCTGTACTGACGCTTAGCTTGTTTAATAGCCTTGCGGAGGGAATAGCTGCATTGTTTATATTCGGACATGTTACCAGACACCTTGCCCTGATTAAAAGCAGTGGTTCGCGCTTTCAGTTTCACGCGAATGCTGCCATCAATCCACGGTTTCTGGTTTGGGAATGTTTTTATCGTTGCTATGGGAACGACATCTTCGACGCACGTTCTAATGAACTCGCACACCGAATCAGCGTATTCGTCAATATTTTCATCTGACGCAATACGAAACATGTCCCAGTCCACGTGATGGAAGCAGTCTTGGAGTGTGGAGTCAGCTTGGTCTGACCAGCGTTGGACAGACCTCAGCGTGGGAGCCTCTTGTTTAAGTTTCTGCCTGTAGGCAGGGATCAACAAAATGGAGTCGTGGTCAGCTTTTCCGAAAAGGGGGGCGGGGCAGGGCCTTATATGCGTCGCGGAAGTTAGAGTAACAATGATCCAAGGTTTTACCACCCCTGGTTGCGCAATCGATATGCTGATAAAATTTAGGGAGTCTTGTTTTCAGATTAGCTTTGTTAAAATCCCCAGCTACAATGAATGCAGCCTCCGGATAAATGGTTTCCAGTTTGCAAAGAGTTAAATAAAGTTCGTTCAGAGCCATCGATGTGTCTGCTTGGGGGGGGATATATACGGCTGTGATTATAATCGAAGACAATTCTCTTGGAAGATAATGCGGTCTACATTTGATTGTGAGGAATTCTAAATCAGGTGAACAGAAGGATTTGAGTTCATGTATGTTTCCTTCATCACACCATGTCTCGTTAGTCATGAGGCATACGCCCCCGCCGCTCTTCTTACCAGAAAGATGTTTGTTTCTGTCGGCGCGATGCGTGGAGAAACCCGTTGGCTGCACCGCATCGGATAGCGTCTTCCCAGTAAGCCATATTTCCGTGAAGCAGAGAACATTGCAGTCTCTGATGTCCCTCTGGAATGCTACCCTTGCTCGGATTTCATCAACCTTGTTGTCAAGAGACTGGACATTGGCAAGAAGAATGCTGGGGAGTGGTGCGCGATGTGCCCTTGTCCGGAGTCTGACCAGAAGACCGCTACGTTTCCCTCTTTTTCGGAGTCGTTTTCTTGGGTCGCTGCATGCGATCCATTCCGTTGTCCTGTTTGTAAGGCAGAACACAGGATCCGCGTCGCGGAAAACATATTCTTGGTCGTACTGATGGTGAGTTGACGCTGATCTTATATTCAGTAGTTCTTCTCGACTGTATGTAATGAAACCTAAGATGACCTGGGGTACTAATGTAAGAAATAACACGTAAAAAAACAAAAAACTGCATAGTTTCCTAGGAACGCGAAGCGAGGCGGCCATCTCTGTCGGCGCCGGAACTTAACTTAACTAAGTGACCTCCGTCATGTGATCTCCATCGTCGCTTCAGGGCAGCACTTATGTCCTTCTCTATTCCTCTTTGGGAGCCTTCTACCCATAATACCCATAACCATGTTTTGTAGTGGTTGGTGCATCGAGGTAAAAGTCCATTTTGTTTCCTTTCACATGGAGATAAGCTTAGGATCATGTTCACAATCTGATGTTTGTGCGTGTTAAGTCAAACTGGGCTTTTGTATCTTATGTTATTTACTCTTGTTTCATTGTCTACAATGAAACAAGATTTCCTCTCTATCATATCGACATCCCCTCACTATTGTTCCGAGGGCAGCTGAGTATTGTGCAACATTTCTAGAATCCTATTCCCTGATAGAATCAGGGAATATCTCCAGATGTGGTTTGATTTTGTAACGACTACTGTTTAGTCTGTGAAACGTGGTGAAACCCAGCGCACTCAATGACTCCAGTGTCTGCTTTCTGTTCCTCTGACTACTACACAATCCAACAGTTTACATACTGCATGATGGTGCTTTGAACTGTGACATTTCTATACTATGTTGTTGTTATTTGGGGGAAAAGAGTCATGTTCACACACCCAAACTAGAGTACAGTAGCTGAGATGGATAAATCTAGTCAGATTTCCAAGAGCTGTCTGGACTGGAGCAGGTGGACTATTTCAGAGCTGTGACTGTTCCTTGTTCCTCAATGAAGTCTACTCAGTGCTGCCACCATCTATTTACCATATACATCTCTTGAGTATAATCTACTGCTCCACAAATACCCTAATCTATTAATTACACATGTATTTCTGTTAAACACGGGGTCAAGGAACATTTTCCACCCTCTAATGTATAATTCTCAAATCAGTTGTTAAACTCCAGGTCTTTAATAATGTTGGGCTGGATATTGCCAGCCGGCCAGGTGCTGGCCTGGAATATAAACCAGTGATATGTGAGGCCTGAATCGTGCCACTGTGCTGCCCTGTTTCTCTTGGCCCGACAGTGTGCCCGACGGTCTGTGGTACTCTGTGGACGCTGCCAGCCTTGCCCGGACCTCGCCAGGACCGCGCTGTACTCTGAGGGCTGCCGGTGGCGACGCGCCAAACGTCCTCTGTTTACTGTACAAACAATTAAGGCGTAATTGCTGTCTAGCGACGGCCCAGAGCATATTGGCCGACTTGAAACAAGCCGGTTAAAGGGATTTACAGGGGATTAAAGATGAAGTGAGGAGGAAGTGTTGAATGTCCTGAGAGATACAGTACCAGACAACCAGATAAGCAGGATATTGTCGGCGGGGATCAAGATTTTGCCTAGAACAGATCGGTAGGAACACCTGTTGTAATTGAGTATGAACCACCTGTTACAACCACGTGTCACCTGTTGCATTCACAACTTTAACTTTCCCTTCTTCAGTAGTCAACAACTATATATTTTTTGTATTCGAGAATGAATAAGCTAAACATGTTCCTCAAGGCTTACACCAAAAAGTGCTTGTACAAGCGACGGACAGAGGTATAAAAAGAAAAACGGGTCGTACTGTGTTATTTGGTCGTCTGTGCCTCTGGTTGCTTCCTGTGAATTGTGGCTTTTTCTCCCTCCTTCCCCCCTGCTCGATGACTCAGAGTAAACAGCGGGGCTAAATTAATCAAACTCACGACCTGTCCTCCATTTTGTGAGGAAGTAGTTCTAGTAAACAGATCCAGACTACCCTCCTTAACCCCTTGTGCTACGGTCTTCTTTTAATATGCTGGACGTGATTGGTTGAGTTCCATCATTAGGGCCCTGTGTCGGCCAATGGTGTGACCAGTGTTGTGACCCTCTGCACATTCTTTGTGCTGCCAGAGTGACATTTCACAGTTTTAGCAGCAATGTTCATCGATATTGGAATACTTTCTCTGAAATATGTAGCGTCTCAGACAGTAGTAGAAAACATTGTCCTTCTTATGTATCACCTCCTCGACTGGATGGGACCCTTTTTTAGTGTTTGTTTTATAACTGGATGCCATATAACAGTTACCTAACCATGCTGGCTTCTGGTGAAGACCTATCTCTGCCATTATGTGTGTCACTTTGCAAACAGCTCATCCTTCCCACAACCTTCCTTCAACCTTCCTGAGGCCTCAAGGCCCTAAGTCGACAATTGCAGTCTGTCTGTGTGTCGGCTTCCTTGAATGGCCCAACCAGAGCCTGGACTTGAACCCGATCGAACATCTGTGAAGAGACCTGAAAGTAGCTGTGCAGCGACGCTCCCCATCCAACCTGATAGAGCTTGATGGATCTGCAGAGAAGAATGGGAGAAACTCCCCAAATACAGGTGTGCCAAGCTTGTAGCTTTGTACCCAAGACTCAAGGCTGTAATTGCTGCCATAGGTGCTTCAACAAAGTAAAGAGTCTGAATACTTATGTAAAAGTGATATCAGTATTTTATTTCTAAGAATTTAGTTAAAAAAAAGAAGAGTTTTGCTTTGTCATTATGGTGTATTGTATGTAGATTACCACATATTCCTGCACATTGATATGGTATTGGTACTCCTTCATTCTTATATGTTTTATTTCTCATGTGTTTACATATTTTCTTTCTTCTTGAACTCTGCATCGTTGGGAAAGTGCTTGTAAGTAAGCATTTCACTGTGGTGGTTGTAACCTGTTGTATTCGGCGCATGTGACAAATACAAGTTGATTCAATTTGATGGACCTGGACGCAACAATAGTGGAAACCCGCGATAATTCATTAGGAACTTGCACGAGAGATCTGATTGGATTATGGGACAACCAGATATCCCGCTAGGTCGTTGAGATACGTTCAGTCAGGAATTTCAAAGCTATTCTCTCAGATGTCCTCCAGTCAATGATCTTAGTGGTCTGTCATTATTGGGTCATGGACTCCATATTATCACTCTCATGGGGTGTTCTGGTACCGAAATCAATGAATTAATGAGATTCCTCTTTGGGAAATTGTATTTAATGAGTTTTCACAGTGCATTTGTTAACATGTTCCATGTCCCAATGCAAGTTGTTGAATGATTGAGTTGTAGTTGACTGTGATTGAAAGAGGGGAGAAAGCAGATCATGTTTTTGTGGATTTGCGAATGAAATACATTTGGCATGTCGAGTGACGTGCTGGCATGCCCGTGCGGAATGTTTTAATTAGGGTTAATGGGAAAGTAATCTCCTCTGTGGTTAAGATGTGCATTCAAACACACACACAGGATAATGGATGAAAAATGTATCCCACAAATCCTCATTACATCCAACATCTCTTAACGTACAGTTGATGGAACATGCATTGACTGGATACTGGGTGATACTGGGTGATACTGGGTGGTGTAGAGCAAACAAAAGGTACAATAGTGGAAGTAGGTGAACGCAATGTCCTCCAAGATCTTTTAGGATCTTCTAAGCTATTTTAACAATTTAAAAAAACACCAAGAGAAATAATCTTCTAAGATCTAGAGTCAAGATCCTTGATCATTCTAAGTTTGTCATTGTTATTACAGTAATTTTCTTCAAATCATATTATTATTATTAGGCCTCTATGAAGTTCTGTCTATTCTGATGTGGGTAGTTTTGATATCTTCAAAACTAGACGACATGCTTATTTTGAAATGGTTAAGTTACTGTAAATGCAAATAGTTGTGTTGAAGACATTTTCTAGGATTCAGGTTGAACTCCATATCCCAGGTTTGTGTGTATTAGTTTGAACAACCTCGTCTTGGCCGTATTCTGAGCTGTCTATTCCCTCCCTGGCACCTTGGTGTGTTGGAGCCCTGCCGGGCACCCTGGAGAGCCAGGGGCCCATAGTCTACTCCTATGCCCCATTGATAGACGTGCCAGTGTGTCCTCAAGGCCTCAAGTCCAGGGCCAGTTAGTCTCTCATAATACCTTAATCGAGTTAGCTTGCTAGCTAGTGCAACATTTTGTTATGGCTTCCGAATTGAACTGCCAGTCAACAGACAGCTCTGTTCACTCTCGGTAGCAGCCTGTCACTGTATCCATCAACCAGTTACATTTCTATGTTTTTTTCTTTGTCTATGAAGACAATATATCTTTCCAGAGATGAGACTGACAGGCTAAATCTGTACAGTTCATCAAGCCACTTTGATGGCCTACCCTTTAATGCCGCTTCCTGGAGTAGAGATGGTTAAAGGTGGTTATTTATCACACCCGTTATTATCTTCGGTCCCAAATCAATGCCATGTGCAAGGGTTTCTGTTGCCAGCTCTCAACTCCACAGCTCTGTCTTTATGAGCAGGACTGAGATGAAAGACGCTTTAAACGGCGAGAGAGAAGCAAACCGTTTAGACACAGAGAGGCTTCATTACAAAGAGCTTTTGTTGACTCTGCTGTTTGGGCCCCCGTTTTTTTCATGTGTTTTTATCTAGTGTGTTAACTAGCGCCGTCTGCAGCTTATGAATGTTTTACGAAGGCATATATCGCTCGGTTCAAAGCGTTTGTGCCCTCCCCTGGCCGCTCGCCTTTGACAGTAGGGGTTCATGCGGAGTGAGCACCATGGGAATCCAAACATTTGTTTAAAGTTTTATGCAACACAACAACAAAGCAAAACAAGCATGCGAAAACTCGGATATCCATCTACTGCTATACTGTGTCAGAAATCCTGTCTACGGAGATATCTGCTGCTCGTGGCAGTATATCCTGAATATCCTGAGATTATACAGCCATTTCTTCTCATGCCATCACAGGGGCCCAACTGCCATTGGCCTCTTGGGGAGAGGTTCCTGTGCAATGGCTACCTGCTTTTTAAAAGTGCCTTCCTTGACGCCTTCAAACTGATAACAGAATCCGATTCACTATCAGTCTTTCTACCTTTAGACTCGGTCATCCCTTCCAAACTAACTGACTGTTTACACACTAATATGTAGATTTGTTTTTTCTTGTTTGACCTGGCTCTTTTTCGGAGCATCATCACTAATGTGATGCTCCTTGTGCTCTCCCACGGTGTCCCTGGCCGTGCCTCTGGCGATGTCTAGGTCCCACCCCGATCACACAGTCTCCCAGAGTGCATTGCACTATGACTCACCAGAAATACCAGCCTCCTGAGCTGTCTTTGGTTCATAGAGGGTGTACTGTGTTGTGTGCTCCCACATCGGCCTCTTATGAAAAGCTCCCTACCAGCCAGAAGCCAGCACTGTGCGCCCACACTCCAAATTCACTAACAGAAAATGTAGCTCAAAAGGTTTCTCTGAAAATGTCACTTCAGCTGTTTAAAAAATAACTTTTCTTCTCTCTCTCACATCTGCCTAGTGTTGCTACTCACTGCTTTGAACCTGAGCAAATAGAAAAATTGAGAAGTTACACTTTTCAATTGAAATTGGGGTTGGGGCGGTGGCATTGAAAGAAGGCCATGGGAAAGATTGGATGGTTTCATTTCACTCGAGATGTTTTTTGGGCCAATAGAGGAGGACCAGAGTTGGGCCCACGGTAACGGACACAGCACAGCATACAGTTCCAGAGCATGGGCAATAAGAACCAGCCGGACCAGCGCTGTAACAGGGCGGACAGTGGGAATAACTCACGCCTTTTCTGTGGAACAAAATGTTTTCAGTGTATTTTAAGAGGCTAGTGCAGTGCACTACTGAGTAAAGGGCACCCGTAAAAACTTAATTTCATCTCAGGCGTTATTTTAGCTCGAAGGGGGTTTTGGAAGTTTGAATGCACATGTTTTATGACATTTGTTAAAAATGTAATACAGGCCATGTTTTTATTGGTGTGGGTTGAGAAAGGCCTGTAAAACACTGTGTATAGTACACAATGTATAGGACAAAATGTATATATACGATGTAGAGGATGTATAGGACAATGTATAGTACACAATGTATAGTACACAATGTATAGACCGGCTGTACTTTGACGTTATATAGCCATTTCCTTATACCTACTTTGTTTACCTTTACATTTTTCATTTCCTCATTGAGCCTCTGATTTACTTCAATAGCCAATCCACCGTGTTTTGTGTGAGAAGACAATACCTGTCAACAATATTGGAATATGAATGAATGTGGTTGGCCTTCATTTTGTTACCAGTCAGGTATAAGAGGAAATACTGCACCCATATATTTATAGAAGAGGAATTCAGACTGTAAACGATTTAACGATTACACTACTTTGTTATGATCCATAAAAGCCATTAAGAGGAATGTTTTGCATTATATATAAACTAGCTCTTAACCACATTGTGTTTAACCATCGTCTCGTGGTAAACACATAGATTGTAAATGTACAATTGAAGCATAATTGGTACAGTTTTCATTTTATCAATGCTGGCGTCAAATATCGACACTCAACTTACAGGAAACCTTATAAAACAATACAGTTTAGGCTACTGCATCTGAAAATGACAGAATAACACTCAAAGCATTTATCCTCATCTGTCCTGATTGTCCTTCTTTCTCTCTGTCCGTGTGTGCAGTGTCCGAGGTGCCGATGCAGGAAACGGAATCCGTGTGTTCATCCCAGACATCGGCATGTTCGTGGCGGGCCTGGTCACCTGGCTGCTGTGCCTGAGTCTGGAGGAGAAGCAGCAGGTGAAAGACACGTCGCAGCAGCACAACGACAACTGCGAGCCAGATCAGGTGAGCTCATCATCTCTCTACAGAGAAACGTTGGGCCCTGGTCTATTTGGATTTAGATGGGAACCCTAAACTTCCAACACCCTTATCAATGTCTGATGTAATACAGCGCAATACAGGCCAGGAACTTACAGAAGAGTAATGACAAGACTAACAGAACCCGAAGAAACAAATACTTTAACTTTGTCTTATAAACTCACTCCAAATACTCTGCTGTCTTTCCTCTGTCCTGTTCTGATATTTTGGGGTAAAATTGGGCTTACACTGAACTTATCTGGGGCTAGAGTAGAGAATTCCTGGGGCAGTTTGGTTACCACAACAGAAAGTTGTGCAATCATAGGCAATCAGTGAAAGTGTAAGCTCTTAACTCCTTAACATTACATGTTAATCCTCAGTAATCCAACCAAAGACTCCACCCTTCCTCATCTTGGGGATATGTTTGGTCATCAAAACACACACACACACTGTCTCCAGTGCGCTGGTCTCTCAGAGCATGGAGAGCTGCAATCCGTCTTCCTATTTTATAGCAGGGGGGCTGTTGGCTGCTCACTTCCAGGTGCACTAAATTAGACCCTGCAGCTCCGGGAGAGCGTAATAAGTGAAGCACATTACTGTCTGGATGAATACCAAACAGCCATCATTTGTGTGCGTGTGTGTGTGTTTGTGCGTGTGTGTGTTTGTGGGGGGGATTTTTCCCAGGACTGTGATTCTCTCTCTTTCCCTAGTGAAGGGGCACTACTGCTGTGTTTGATCAGCCTCCCTGAGCGTGTTGGAAAGCTTCTATCCCTCTGGAGCCACTCTGTTGTTCTGGCAACACACACACACTGGTGGAGCCTGTTCATCTGGCAGAACACCGGCCACAACACAGATGTAGGCCTAGATGAAATGCCTCGGAGACGAGATAGCTGTTGTACAAGTGAGAAGCGAAAGAGAGGGTGGGGATAGGTTAAGGTCAGTTGATGAGAAACACAGCAACTCTCCTGAAATGGGCCTCGGGTTGGGTCTCGGCAGCCAAAGAGATTGCGTTCGGAAGCCGAACAGGAAATTGGGGGGTTTGTCATATTCCTCAATGCGGATGTGAATTTGTCTTTGTTCATTATGTTTTGTGGGTGATGGAGGGGCCATTCCAACAATGGTTACCATATAAAATGGGTCATTCCAACAATGGTTACCGTATAAAATGGGTCATTCCAACAATGGTTACCGTATAAATGGGTCATTCCAACAATGGTTACCGTATAAAATGGGTCATTTCAACAGTGGTTACCGTATAAAATGGGTCATTCCAACAATGGTTACCATATAAATGGGTCATTCCAACAATGGTTACCGTATAAAATGGGTCATTTCAACAGTGGTTACCGTATAAAATGGGTCATTCCAACAATGGTTACCGTATAAATGGGTCATTTCAACAGTGGTTACCGTATAAAATGGGTCATTCCAACAATGGTTACCATATAAATGGGTCATTCTAAATGTATATTGCTGTACAAGACTCTAGATATCTAGATTTAGTTGACCATGTGGTTTTTATTAAAGTTGAGTATCATCAGTCTAAAGGATTCTTTCGGGTAGTGGATAATTAAGTAGTGTTTCACCAGCTAAACATTGCATTGATATACCCAATTATTAATGCAGTAAATATGAAAAGCATGTCATCTTTTTGTAACCATTTTATGGCATTAAGTTCAGTCCTTGGAACTGTTTGAACTTGATCACTTGATTCAATTTAAGAGCCCCTTATTGTAAAAAATCTTGGTCTCCACCAAGCGGTTCTCCAAATTAAAGTTATGACAAATGCCTGATGTTCTTTTTCCCTCCATCAGAATAAGAATGTTGGGTTTCTCTCAGCAGCCGTGAAGAAAAGGTCCTATTTTTGTAGTCACTTCATTCGGCTGTTGGCTAGTTGGGGAACTGTGAACACATGTCCAATTTGGGCCCTTTGGTTCTTGTTGTAGCCTTGTTCTGCTGGCCAAGACCATGGCAGAGAGAGTGACGCCCATACAGTGCATTCAGAAAGTATTCGCACCCCTTGACTTTTTCCACATGTTGTTGTGTTACAGCCTGAATTTAACATGGATTGAATATAGATTTTTTTTGTCACTGGCCTACACACAGTAAGTACCCCATAATGTAAAAATGGAATGATGTTTTTCAAAATGAATGACAAATGAATTAAAAATTAAGAGCTGAAATGTTTTGAGTCAATAAGTATTTAACCCCTTTATTATGTCAGGCCTAAATAAGTTCAGGAGTAAAAATGTGCTTAACAAGTCACATAATTATCTGTAACGTCCCTCAGTCGAGCAGTGAATATCAAACACAGATTCAACCACAAAGACCATTGAGGTTTTCCAATGCCTCACAAAGAGGGGCACCTGTTGGTAGATGTAAAACATGTATACAAAATAGCAGACATTGAATGGTGACTTTAAAACATTTACAGAGTTTAATGGCTGTGATAGGAGAAAACTGAAGATGGATCAACAACATTGTAGTTACTCCACAGTATTAACCTAATTGACAGAGTGAAAGGAAGGATGCATGTACAGAATAAAAATATTACAAAACATGCATCCTGTTTGCAAAAAAAGCACTAAAATAATACTGCAAGAAATGTGGCAAAGCAATGAACTTTTGCCCTGAATACAAATTCAATACAAAACATTACAGACTACCAATCTCCATATTTTCAAGCATAGTGGTGGCTGCATCATGTTATAGGTATGCTTGTAATCATTAAGGACTGGGGAGTTTTTCAGGATAAAAATGGAATGGAGCTAATGTAACGGGATTCGTCTTCCTCTGATGAGGAGTAAGAGAAGTCGGACCAATTTGCAGCATGGTATGTGTCCATTTTAATAATACAAACGGAACACTATACAAATACAAAATAACAAAGTGAAAGACCGAAACAAAAACCGAAACAGTTCCGTGTGGAACACACAGACACAGAAAACAATCACCCACGAAACACAGGTGGGAAAAGGCTACCTAAGTATGATTCTAAATCAGAGACAACTAACGACACCTGCCTCTGATTGAGAACCATACCAGGCCAAATGCAAAATACAACATAGAAAAACAAACATAGACTGCCCACCCCAACTCACGCACTGACCATACTAAAACAAAGACAAAACAAAAGGTCAGAACGTGACAGCTAAGCACAGGCAAAATCCTAGAGGAAAACCTGGTTCAGTTTGCTTTCCACCAGACACTGGGAGATGAATTCACCTTTCAGCAGGAAAATAACCTAAAACACAAGGACAAATCTACACTGGTGTTGCTTACCAAGTAGAAGGTGAATGTCCCTGGGATGCCGAGTTACTCTTTTGACTTAAATATACTTGAAAATCTATGGCAAGACCTGAAAATGGTTGTCTAGCAATGATCAACAACCAGTTTGCTTGAATAGTGGGCAAATGTTGCACAATCCAGGTGTGGAAATCTCTTAGAGACTAACCAAGAAAGACTCACAGTTGTAATCGTTGCCAAAGGTGCTTCTAAAAAGTGGTGTTAATACTTATGTAAATTAGATGTATCTGTATTTTATCTTCAATACATTTGCCAACATTTCTAAAAACATGTTTTCACTTTGTCATCTATTTAATCAATTTTGAATTCAGGCTGGAGCACAATAAAATGTGGAATAAGTCAAGGGCTATGAATACTTTCTGAAGGCACCCCCTCTCCTGACCCCTGGTGACCCTCTGCGACCCTCTGCGACCTTGGGCTTGTGTGACTCTGTTCTGCTCGTTGACTTTAACCCGAGTACCGTCTTCCACAATGCCTCGATTGATCCATAGCTCCCTGGCACCTTCGTTTGGCCTTCGTTATGTGGCCCGTTCCCTGCAACTCTCTTTTTTTTTGCCTTCATTTGACACATACCAGCATGCGTCCTGTTCCAAGGTCGAGCTGTTTTCGGCCATGTGGCTCAGACCAGCTTTTGCAAAAAGTCTTGGAGTCCTGCTTATTTTTTTCCTTATTCTCTGATTTTGGCGTCTCCTCCTCTGTCTCATAGGCCAGTATTTGACCTGGCTGCTAACACTCTGCCTAGTTTTCTCCCCCTCTGTCTCATAGGCCAGTATTTGACCTGGCTGCTAACACTCTCCCTAGTTTTCTCCTCCTCTGTCTCATAGGCCAGTATTTGACGTGGCTGTAAACACTCTGCCTAGTTTTCTCTCCCCCCCACCCCCTCCCTGTGTCATAGGCCAGTATTTCACCCGGCTGCAAACACTCTGCCTAGTTTTCTCCCACCGTTTTGGCATGTCATGTGTTTACTCTTGATGGTTTTCTCCTCCCTCCTTGAGCCACATCTTGTTTTGCAATCATTGGCGTATAGATGGCCTGCTTTGACACCAGCCTGATTTATGTGGTGCCAGGGTGAGTCACAGTCATTACATGTATGGGATGCCTCTGAGACCGTGACACAGTGACAGGTGAGGCACCAGACTGATTGACTGTTGGCAGGACACAGGAAACACAACATTAATATCCACCGCCTAATGTCTTTTACTCTAAGTGGAGTGTGTGGTTCATGTTATGTCTGACTCTGTCTGACTCTGTGACATAAAAGCATTACCTTTATTAAAAAGATGCTCGGCTCCCAATGTTGGGCTCCTGTCTCCATGGGCACAGCTCTCCGTCTCTCTCTCTCTCTCTCTCTCTCTCTCTCTCTCTCTCGTTGGCTGTCCATCTGTAATTCAATAATTCACTTTGACTGAAGTCTGAGGTCCATTTTTCATGCCTAATTTTAGGGATGTGTTTGTGTAATCCCCACCACTACTCATTTTGACTTTCTCTGTGTGTTAATCACCGAGCTGTCTAAACGCCAACCGACTAAACCCCTCTCCGATGCCTCTCCGATGCCGACGGAACCGTGCGTGCCTAAACCACAAGAACACATGCCTTCCGAAAGTATTCAGACCCCTTGACCTTTTCCACATTTTGTTACGTTACAGCCTTTTTGTAAAATGTATTAAATAATCTACACACAATACCCATAATGACAAAGTAAAAACAGTTTTATAAAAAAGATAAACAGAAATACCTTATTTACATAAGTATTCAGACCCTTTGCTATGAGACTCAAAATTGAGCTCAGGTGCATCCTGTTTCCATTGATCATCCTTGAGATGCTTCTACAACTTGATTGGAGTCCACCTGTGGTAAACTCAATTGATTGGACATGATTTGGAAAGGCACACACCTGTCTATATACAGGTGTGCCAAGCTTGTAGCGTCATACCCAAGAAGACTCGAGGCTGTAATCGCTACCAAAGGTGCTTCAACAAAGTACTGAGTAAAGGTTCTGAATACTTATGTAAATGTAATAGTTCCGTCTAAAATCCTGTTTTTGCTTTGTCATTATGGGGTATTGTGTGTAGATTTTTCCTCTCCAATTTTAGAATAAGGCTGTAACCTACCAAAATGTTGAAAAAGTAAAGCGGTCGGAATAGTTTACAAAAGGCACTGTAATCCTGCGAAAATCCTAATTCGTGCAACATTAGTCTTAGCTCAATATTTGTGTTGCCGCGGAATGTGCCGCTCACAGCGCACCAGCACTTCCTAATCTTTGTCTGTTTTGCTCCCATTAACAATACATTTGCATTCCAGCACCAGGGGAAGGAGACACATCTGGTCGACATTAGCTGGGGTTGTGTTTTCGACAGCGGCAGTGCTACATTTCACATGAACATTTTATTAATTTAGAGAGGACAGGTTAATAGGTGATAAGGGGACGTACAGTAGTGCGACATACAGAGCGACGTACAGTAGTGAGTGCATACATTTTATTTTGTGCTAGGGTTACCAGACTCCTCTCTTTCTTACCTCTCCCTCTTTTTCCTCTCTCTTCCTGTATGTCCTTTCCTCTCCTCCTCTCACGTTCTATTATCTCCTGTCCTCTTTCCATGCCTCTAGTCTTCTATAGTTTCCCCTTATCTCCTATTAACCTGTCCTCTCTTCCTCTCTTATCCACTCTGTATCATCTCTCACTCTGCTGCCATGTGCTTGGTGGATTGCATCTTCACCGCTCCTCATCTGGTGGCTCGTATCTTCACCGCTCCTCATCTGGTGGCTCGTATCTTCACCGCTTCTCATTTGGTGGCTCGTATTCTCACCGCTTCTCATTTGGTGGCTCGTATCTTCACCGCTCCTCATCTGGTGGCTCGTATCTTCACCGCTCCTCATCTGGTGGCTCGTATCTTCACCGCTTCTCATTTGGTGGCTCGTATTCTCACCGCTTCTCATTTGGTGGCTCGTATTCTCACCGCTTCTCATTTGGTGGCTCGTATTCTCACCGCTTCTCATTTGGTGGCTCGTATTCTCACCGCTTCTCATTTGGTGGCTCGTATTCTCACCGCCCCTCATCTGGTGGCTCGTATCTTCACCACTCATCTGTTAGCTCGTATCTTCACCACTCCTCATCTGGTGACTCGTATTCTCACTGCTCCTCATCTGGTGCCAGTGAAAGAATCTCAGTGCCAGGACCGGGCTCCTGCTCCAAACTTTCCCCCTCTTCTCTCTCTCTCTCTCTCTCTCTCTCTCTCTCTCTCTCTCTCTCTCTCTCTCTCTCTCTCTCTCTCTCTCTCTCTCTCTCTCTCTCTCTCTCTCTCTCTCCCTACTCCCTCTCCCCTAATAAAAGAAGTGTGGGGACGTGTTCTCTCCAAGTGTACAGCGTGTTGTGGAGTGGTAATGAGTTGGTATGTGCCTCCCCCCACCCTCCCTTGGCAGGGTCCTTTACAGTTGTATGACTCAGGGGCTAATTAGAACCTCACCACCATACTGCCCCGCTGTACTCCTTTCTGCTCTGCTCTGATCACTGGCTGGCTCTCTCACAACTCCACAGCCTAGTCATCACACTTGCCAATGTACAGGCTCACTCTGATGCTAAAGTTAGTCCATGGACCTGTGGGCTAGTCTGTAGGCTAGTCAATGGTAGTTAACTAGTTACAGATGTAGCTAGCTGATACTAGCTAGAAGCTACTGTAGGAAAGGGACAAGACAATGGTGGCCGCTACTGATGCCTACAGATTTCCACATTTGGTTACGTTATGGCCTTATTCAAATGTATTAAATAAACAACTGAAATATCACATTAACATAAGTATTAAGAACCTTTACTCAGTACTTTGTTGAAGCACCTTTGGTAGCGATTAGAGCCTTGAGTCTTCTTGGGTTTGACGCTGCAAGCTTGGCACACCTGTATTTGGAGAGTTTCTCCTGTTCTTCTATGCAGATCCTCGCACGCTCTGTCAGGTTGGATGGGGAACGTTGCTGCACAGCTATTTTCAGGTTTCTCCAGAGAAGTTCGATCGGGTTCAAGTCTGGGCTCTGGTTGGGCCACTCAAGGAAATTCGGAGACTTGTCCCAAAGCCACTCCTGCGTTGTCTTGACTGTGTGCTTAGCGTCGTTGTCCTGTTGGAAGGTGAACCTTCAACCCAGTCTGTGGTCCTGATTGCTACGGTGCAAGTTTTCATCAAGGATCTCTCTGTACTTTGCTCCATACATCTTTCCCTCGATCCTGACTAGTCTCCCAGTCCCAGCGGGCTGCCATGTGCCTTTGACTGAGGAGTGGATTCCGTCTGGCCACTACCATAAAGGCCTGATTGGTGGAGTGCTGCAGAGATGGTTGTCCTACTGGAAGGTTCTCCCATCCCCACAGAGGAACTCTGGAGCTCTGTCAGAGTGACCATCGAGTTCTTGGTCACCTCCCTGACCAAGGCCCTTCTCCCCCGATTGCTCAGTTTGGCCGGGCGGCCAGCACTAGGAAGTCTTGGTGGTTCCAAACTTCTTCAATTTAAAAATTATGGAGGCCACTGTGTTCTTGGGGACCTTCAATGCTGCAGACATTTTTTGATACCATTCCCAAGATCTGTGCCTCAACACATGAATTTACCACAGGTGGACTCCAATCAAGTTGTAGAAACATCTCAAGGATGATCAATGGAAACAGGATTCACCTGAGCTCAATTTCGAATCTCATAGCAAAGGGTCTGAATACTTATGTAAATAAGGTATTTCTGTTTTTTATTTTTAATAAATGTTCAAACATTTCTAAAAAACAGCTTTCGCTTTGTCATTACGGGGTGTTGTGTGTAGATTAATGAGGATGTTTGTTTTATTTAAACCATTTTAGAATAAAGCTGCAACGTAACAAAATGTGGAAAAGTCAGTGGGTCTGAGTACTTTCTGAATGTACTATATGTGACTATATGTGACAAGGGCTTTACTTCAGATAAGATCCATTTTGTTGTAGCTGAGGGAAAATATTCTTGGACATGCCAAATAATGTGCCTAATTGCATTCCCCTTCCCCTGCCCTGTCCATGCAATGGTGCCATCTTTTTTAAAGCTTGTAAAAAATGTATTATACTGGTATTTTTATTGATGTGATAATACTCATCACATCAAGTTATACAAATACACTGAGTGTACAAAACATTAGGAACACCTTCCTAATATTGACTTGCACTCCCCCATTTTGACGTCAGAACAGACTCAATTCGTCGGTGCATGGACTCCAATGCTTTCCACAGTTGTGTCAAGTTGATAGGATGTCCTTTGGGCGGATGACCGTTCTTGACACACACAGGGATCTGTTGAGCGTGAAAAACCCAGCAGTGTTGTCGTTCTTGACACAAACCGGTGCATCTGGCACCTACTACCATACCCCGTTCAAAGACACTTAAATATTGTGTCTTGCCCATTCACCCTCTCAATGGCACAGATACACAATCCATGTCTCAATTGTCTCAAAGCTTAAAAATCCTTCTTTAACCTGTCTCCTCCCCTTCATCTACACTGACTGAAGAGGATTTAACAAGTGACATCAATAAGGGATCATAGCTTTCACCTGTATTCACCTGGTCAGTCTGTGTCATGGAAAGAGCAGGTGTTCTTAATGTTTTGTATACTCAGTGTAGCGCAATAGATCAGTGGTGTCTTTTTTTGTGACTAAATTAAGAAAAACATAGCAAAAGGTACATAACTACAAACTATTTATCATTTTGATCGTAATTTAAAATGTTAATAATAATAATAATAATAATAATAACCTTAGTATAAACAGAAAAACTAAACAAAAAATGAAGTGGGCCTCCACCCCTAATCTCCCAACCCCTTCCCTCAAATCAAATCAAATGTATTTATATAGCCCTTCGTACATCAGCTGATATCTCAAAGTGCTGTATAGAAACCCAGCCTAAAACCTCAAACAGCAAGCAATGCAGGTGTAGAACCAGCTAACATGTTTCCATCCAGAATATGAGCTTTCCAGTAGTCGTTTATATTATAGAGATCAGTCCTTTCGGGAGCTCATAGTTACAATTGATTTAGAAATCCCATCATTGGATGGTTCGGTGGTTGGGATTCCCAAGGGACCATAGACCAGCATAGCTGACCTAAATTGTAAATATAGAAAAAAAATAAGTTGCCTGGTAATGTGTGTGTATCTTTCCAATCCTGGAATGCTGCACCCTTTCTGCCCATGATATCGGCAAGGGTACGTATTTCACATTTGGACTATTGGGGGATGCAATAGCCTGATATATTCTTTAATTGTAATTCATTCAACCCAGATGCAAATGCAGTTGCATTATTTTTAACAAAACCTTTGGTGGCATCCCATAGAATCCAGAGGTCATCTACTTAATTTGTATTGATCATTAGGAATGAATTTAGTTACATTTCAAATTGATCCCAGAATGTAGGATTATTTACTAATGAATGTCGAAAAGCCATCTTGTAGCTCTTTTAGGAGATTCTAAAATGTGAAGTTGGCAGCAGGAAGCGTGGTAGTCAGACAAGCTCATACACTACATGACCAAAAGTATGTGGACACCTGCTTGTTGAAAATCTCATTCCAAAATCATGGGCATTATTATGGAGTTGGTCCCCCCTTTGCTGCGTTATAGCCTCCACTCCTCTGGGAATGCTTTCCACTCGATGTTGGAACATTGCTGCGGGGACTTGCTTCCATTCAGCCACAGGAACGTTAGTGAGGTCGGGAACTAATGCGGCATTCCAAGTCATCCCACAGTGCGGCTTGGTTGGGTTGCGTTTCGGAGGACGCATGGCTTTCAACCTTCGCCTTTCCCGAGCCCGTACGGGAGTTGTAGCGATGAGACAAGATAGTAACTACTAACAATTGGATACCATGAAATTGGGGAGAAAAGGGGGGTAAAATAAAAAAATAAAAAATAAGCCTATGGATGTAAAACAGGAAAACCGATTGCTAGCAGCTCTGTCTTACCATCTGAACCAAGCAGGACCACCGGATGTTATTGTTCATAGGAGCCTTAGAAGCCTCAACGTCTGATCTGGTTATTTGTGGCTTTACCAATAGACTAATTTACAGAGAACTGGCTGAATAGCTGAATGGTTCCAAATGCATTTGGTGTTAGGTTTCCCTTGGGTTTTATATGTGTCATTTGTAAGGTACTAAACTGAGGCTTGTGGTTGGGGACATAGAATTGGATTCGGCCTTTGTGGCTTCACTCGACAGGCCTGCCCACTTCTTGCAATATCCCTTAAGTTTTTCACACGCTTAAAGGCTTAGTGAAAGCAAATACCCTCATTTTCTGTGGCAAAAGTACAAGGCTTGATAGAAAAGTAATGTAGTAAGATAATGTATGCAATAGTAGTCTGACAATATTTTTGGTCAGTTGAAAACAGAAACTATGTACTAGTATGTACTAGTTATAATACTGTACAATGAACCGGTAGTATGTACTAGTTATAATACTGTACAGTGAACCAGCAGTATGTACTAGTCATAATACTGTACAATGAACCGGTAGTATGTACTAGTTATAATACTGTACAATGAACCGGTAGTATGTACTAGTTATAATACTGTACAATGAACCGGTAGTATGTACTAGTTATAATACTGTACAGTGAACCAGCAGTATGTACTAGTCATAATACTGTACAATGAACCGGTAGTATGTACTAGTCATAATACTGTACAATGAACCGGTAGTATGTACTAGTCATAATACTGTACAGTGAACCGGTAGTATGTACTAGTTATAATACTGTACAATGAACCGGTAGTATGTACTAGTTATAATACTGTACAATGAACCGGTAGTATGTACTAGTCATAATACTGTACAGTGAACCGGTAGTATGTACTAGTTATAATACTGTACAGTGAACCGGTAGTATGTACTGGTTATAATACTGTACAGTGAACCGGTAGTATGTACTAGTTTTAATACTGTACAGTGAACCGGTAGTATGTACTAGTTATAATACTGTACAGTGAACCGGTAGTATGTACTAGTTATAATACTGTACAGTGAACCGGTAGTATGTACTAGTTATAATACTGTACAATGAACCGGTAGTATGTACTAGTCATAATACTGTACAGTGAACCGGTAGTATGTACTAGTTATAATACTGTACAATGAACCGGTAGTATGTACTAGTTATAATACTGTACAATGAACCGGTAGTATGTACTAGTCATAATACTGTACAATGAACCGGTAGTATGTACTAGTTATAATACTGTACAATGAACCGGTAGTATGTACTAGTTATAATACTGTACAATGAACCGGTAGTATGTACTAGTTATAATACTGTACAATGAACCGGTAGTATGTACTAGTTATAATACTGTACAATGAACCGGTAGTATGTACTAGTTATAATACTGTACAATGAACCGGTAGTATGTACTAGTTATAATACTGTACAATGAACCGGTAGTATGTACTAGTCATAATACTGTACAATGAACCGGTAGTATGTACTAGTTATAATACTGTACAGTGAACCGGTAGTATGTACTAGTTATAATACTGTACAGTGAACCGGTAGTATGTACTAGTTATAATACTGTACAGTGAACCGGTAGTATGTACTAGTTATAATACTGTACAGTGAACCGGTAGTATGTACTAGTTATAATACTGTACAATGAACCGGTAGTATGTACTAGTTATAATACTGTACAGTGAACCGGTAGTATGTACTAGTTATAATACTGTACAATGAACCGGTAGTATGTACTAGTCATAATACTGTACAATGAACCGGTAGTATGTACTAGTTATAATACTGTACAATGAACCGGTATTATGTACTAGTTATAATACTGTACAGTGAACCGGTAGTATGTACTAGTTATAATACTGTACAGTGAACCGGTAGTATGTACTATTTATAATACTGTACAATGAACCGGTAGTATGTACTAGTTATAATACTGTACAGTGAACCGGTAGTATGTACTAGTTATAATACTGTACAATTAACCGGTAGTATGTACTAGTTATAATACTGTACAGTGAACCGGTAGTATGTACTAGTCATAATACTGTACAATGAACCGGTAGTATGTACTAGTTATAATACTGTACAGTGAACCGGTAGTATGTACTAGTTATAATACTGTACAATTAACCGGTAGTATGTACTAGTTATAATACTGTACAGTAAACCAGCCGTATGTACTAGTCATAATACTGTACAATGAACCGGTAGTATGTACTAGTCATAATACTGTATAGTGAACCGGTAGTATGTACTAGTTATAATACTGTACAGTGAACCGGTAGTATGTACTAGTTATAATACTGTACAATGAACCGGTAGTATGTACTAGTTATAATACTGTACAGTGAACCGGTAGTATGTACTAGTTATAATACTGTACAGTGAACCGGTAGTATGTACTAGTCATAATACTGTATAGTGAACCGGTAGTATGTACTAGTTATAATACTGTACAGTGAACCGGTAGTATGTACTAGTTATAATACTGTACAATGAACCGGTAGTATGTACTAGTTATAATACTGTACAGTGAACCGGTAGTATGTACTAGTTATAATACTGTACAGTGAACCGGTAGTATGTACTAGTTATAATACTGTACAGTGAACCGGTAGTATGTACTAGTTATAATATGGTACAGTGAACCAGCAGTAGACCTACCAGGGGAGGTGCTGACGTCTAGACTGGCTACATTAAACCCCACTGACTCCAGCCACCACCTCCATCATCTCACAGTGTGTTAGTGATATGGTATGTTTCAGTAGGTGCGGCCTGTGGACAGACTGAGAGCCTGTTTGTGAGAGCCGGGAGGACGATGTGGAATCTGATCCCTCAGGAGGTTGATTAGGGAGCCTTTGGTTATTTCGCTGCCTCCTCTGTTGAGCATTGGGGTTTGAACTCCCAGCTGCAAGCTGCATTGGCGCGGCCACCCGACGGCCACATGGGAGCAGTTGCCACGGTTAAATAAACCGGGCTTCATCAAATGCAACTTGTTTGATCAATTATGATATGCCACGGCCGATAGTGAGCAGATTACTGACTTTGGTATTTTCTCTCAGGCTCTAGCGAGAAAGACTTGTTTGTGTTACTCTGTGGAGATTTTGCGATAGGGCGGCGAGTGATCGCACAGAGCGCTCATTCATTGTGGTGGTATAATAAATATAGAGTAGGGGAAATATGTAGGCAGATTTTTTTAAATTACCATGTAGGCCCCTTTCAAATAAACAAGTGATTAGGCTGCACTAATATTTTTTTTATTTCAGTTCTGTAATTGCTGACTGCAGTGTAGATATTAAACCAGAGTGTGCTGTTGAAAGGATCAACCTGGTTTAGATGTGGTTTAACCATGGTCCAGTTTGAGGTTCCCAGTGACTGAACGAGTGTCTCGAGTTCTCAGCCGAATCGCCAACGATTCTTTCATCTCACACGTTGGACTATTATGTGTCTATATGAACCATGAGAGAATAACGTTTTTAGGAAATTATGCCAATTAATCTCAGATGACCACATGTACCCATATGACAACACTTTTTTTCTGAAGAATAGTTTCGTTTTTTAGCAATAGCTTTTTCTGTGTTCAGAAATGGGAGCTTTTTATTTCATTAGTGATGTCTGTTTCTGAAGCAAAACTTTCTTCGTTTTTCCTTCAAATTGTATTTATTGTGACAAATATCAAACGTTGAACTATTCCAATCCAGGGCCTTTTGAATTTCCTTTTTTGTTATAACGTACCATTTTTGGCCATTATTCCAATCCAGAAATAACATGTCGATGCCCAGAAGCCTTCATGTTTCTTGTGTTTCCCTTCCGGACCAGCAGAATTGTATTTCCTCATAGTTATGGCTTCAGTGTATTGTTTATTTGGACTGATACATTGGACAGTGAACCTATGATTAATGCCTCTAGATGTAAGCATCAAAGCCTGCTGTATAAATTAAATGATTGTTATGACTTGAGTGCATATCATTCATATTTTGTTTGAACAATATCCACAATGTTACTTGACACATCTTTTGTGCAAAGTATGTAAAAGAGCAGGTGCGTTCAATTTGAATCTCCATCACAGTTTAATTTTATACCACTGCTTTAGTTTTTTATGGTTGTGTAAAATATTGCTTCTTGTGACATAAATGGTATACTTTTGTCCATTGTCTGCTACCTTATGGTCATTTCCAGTGTTGAAAAGGATCCTGAAACCTATGTATTTATATAAGTAGGCTAGGTATAATTACGGTGTAAATACACATTGTTACAACGTTACAAACAGGTAGACCTATAACAGTTGTAACTACTATGCAACTAACATGTATATTTTTAAACACTTTATCTAAAATGTTTCTAAATGGCCTTGTTTCTAAATTGAATTAACTTCACTAGGGTAGGGGGCACTGTTTTTACATCCGGATGAAAAGCATGCCCAAAGTAAACTGACTGCTACTCAGGCCCAGAAGCTATGATATGCATATAGATTTGGATAGAAAGCACTCTAACATTTCCGAAACTGTTAAGATAATGTCTGTGAGTATAACAGAACTGATTTGGCCGGATAAAAACCTGAGAAAAATCCGTCCCGGAAGTGGAATATTTTTGTAGTTTTCTATTGAATGCCATTACAGTATCCATTGACTTAGGACTCAAATTGCACTTCCTATGGCTTCCACTAGATATCAACAGTCTTTAGAAATGGTTTCAGGCGTGTATTCTGAAAAATTAGGGAGTAAGACCACTCTGAATGAGTGGACCATTCAGTGTCCCAGAGCTTTTTCATGCACGCGACCGAGAGGGCTCCTTTCTTGTTTACCCTTTATATTGACAACGTTATTGTCCTGTTGAAATATTATTGAGTATTAGGACTAAAATCAACCTGACGATTGATTATTAACACCGTTTGACATGTTTCTACTAATTTTACGGATACTATTTGGATTTTTCGACTGCGTTTGAGCCTGTGGATTACTGAACAATACGGGTGAACAAAACTGAGGTTTTTGGATATAAACATGGACTTTATCGAACAAAACAAACATTTATTGAGTAAATGGGAGTCTTGTGAGTGCAACCATATGAAGATCATCAAAGGTAAGTGATACATTTTATCACTATTTCTGACTTGTGTAACTCCTCTACTTGGCCGGTTACTGTTTGTAATGATTTGTCTGCTGGGCGCTGTTCTCAGATAATCGCATGGTATGCTTCTGCCGTAAAGCCTTTTTTAAATCAGACACCATGGTTGGATTAACAAGAAGTTCATCTTTAAACCGATGTATAACACTTGTATGTTTTATTAATTTTTATAATGAGTATTTCTGTTTTTGAATTTGGCACTCTGCAATTTCACTGGATGTTGGCCAGGTGAGGTAGCCTAGTGAGTTTTAACAACTGACATTTGAAGTACATATGATAAAAACATACGTTAACCAACGTTGAACGTCTACCACAGTTCGGAGTCAGCTAGTCTGACTGCTGCTTTTGAGGTGAAGCCCACATTCTGTCTCGTCTCCAGCGTCCCACACCTAATCTAATTTCTCTTAATGCTCATCCATCCTGTTATGTCCCAGTAGATTCATTTATGTTCCCCTAACCTCGTTAGGAGAGTCTTTCGCCTAACGCATGTCACTTTATAATCTAATGCACAGACAAACAGGCTAATAATGAGTCTTTATGTACATTTGAAATGCACCTGTTGACATATGTATTATTTATAAATGGGAGAAGGAGAGCAACATCTATAATATAGTACAGAAGATACCAGCAATAACGCAAGGTCAACATATATTGTTTTCCTGGGATTTATGTTATGAATACACATAACAATCTGTTGTTTAGCTTTTTCCCTTTGTTATCTTCACCATATGGCCTGCTATGAACCAATGTTATTTTCTGACCTTTATTAAATGCAATGAGATGTACACTATAGCTCATGGCTAATGTAAACCAGAATGCAAGCTAACCATTTTACAATCCATATGCTGGTTTGCATGGCAGCAGTCTTAAATAGCCAACAGTATAATTGCCATTTAAATCAAAACACGCACTGGCTGATGTTTAGTGAAAAGTGCAGGTTTGCTGAATTGGAGGCAGTCATTAGACTTGTTTAGTCGTTTGATGCCTTAAAAAGAGACAGCTAGTTCAAATGGCTGGAGTACGGTCCTGCTGTATGTCACAGTCAAACAGACCTGTAATCTCTCCACTAACCCTTCTCATTAATCATTACAATGGGACGTAACTCCTCAGACCCTCCTTAAAACCTCTATCAGCAGCTTCGCTGCAACATGGTTCTGCATCAAATGCTTGACAGGGTTTTTCGCTCAGCTCTGTTGTCTCTACACAGAAACACTCAAAGTATCAGACATATTGGCAATACATTGACTTCATCCAATACTATGTCTTCACAGTCTATTGGATTGATTTCTCTCAACAAAGCAGGGCTACTCAGCAAAGCCGTTTCTACTCAATGGAGCAGGGTGTACAGGTTATTAATTTCTGCGTTGATACTCATTGTATTCATCTTCTTTCCCCAGGAAAAGAAGGAAGACGAGGATGAGGAAGATGAGGGGGAGAAAAGGGAGGAGGTGGAGGAGGAGAAAAGGGAGGAGGTGGAGGAGAAAAGGGAGGAGGTGTGGATGGAGGAGGACGACCTGGTGTTCGAGGAGGACTATGAACACGGGGATGAAGAGATGACCGGGGACGAGGTGGAGGAGACAGGAGAGGGGGAAGAAGGGGAAGGTGAAGAAGAGGAGGAGAGCACTAAGATGATAATCCTTCGTCAGATAGCGGCGGTGGCGTCCAAAGTCAAGGAGATCATTGGGAATCTTATTACCACTGCAGGGAAAGTAGTGGTCACCATATTACTGGGCCTTACAGGTAAGTGCCCTCACTCAAACGAAGACTGACAATCCCAAACGTATTAACAGAGCAGTGCAGTTACTCAATTTCTAATTTCCTTGAATTGACTTGAATTAATCATTGATTGAACTTTATGACATTTTACCTAGAAACATTCAGTATTCAATATTAAACATTTGCATGAGACGATACACACATTAATGGTTAGGATGAACCTTGTTTCCCAAAGCCTTACAGAATGTAAAACTTCCTTACCTAGAATGGTGCCATATTTTTCATTCTCTGGTGGGAAATGTAAAAATCAGAGATGCGATTGGACAACAACGTAAAGTCAATATTAGGAAATACAATGCAAACTGCTCCATCCAGTCTCACTGGTGATGTTCTATCAGCCACTATGTCCCCCTCTGCTTCCGTGCTGTTCCAGGCATCATGCTGCCCTCCCTGACCTCTGCGGTGTACTTCTTCACCTTTCTGGGCCTGTGTACCTGGTGGTCCTTCTGTCGGACCTTCCACCCGCTCATTTTCAGCTGTCTGTGTGTCCTCATGGCCATCTTCAGTGCTGGACACCTGGTGGTTCTCTACCTCTACCAGTTCCAGCTCTTCCAGGAGCTCATCCCACCCGGGGACAGCTACGCCAGGTGAGAAAGTGTGCTGTGGGTGTGTGTGCATATGTGTCTTTGCAGGGGAGGCGTGGCTCAGTTGGTAGAGTGTGGCACTTGCAATGCCAATGCTGTGGGTTCAATTCCCCTGGGGGACCAATGTGAAAAAGTATGTCAAATGTATGTACTCACTACTGTAAGTAAACCTAAAGAGAGTGTCTACCAAAATGTAATGTGAAATGTTTCCATGTAGTTTCAATACATCACCTTTGTTGAAATCTAAAGGCAACCCACATACATCATTCAAAAAATCAACACACATTGGACATCTGTATACAGGGTCATTTTGAATCACAGCAAATCAGCATAACATCTTCGTGTGTAATCACTTAGCTGTATAGGAATACAGGAACACTGAGGCTCTGACTGTGACCAATAAGATTAGCCCTCAAAAATGTGTCTAGGGGATAGAAAATACACCAAAATAAAATCAAGAAATCCAAGTCTCAAAGACTGAGCCGATTGTATGTGTCAGAGTGGGTGTCAAGTGTCCGTCCGTTGGCTTTGGTCGTATCTGGCGTCACAGCGGGTAAGTTACAATCCGACCGTGAAAGCAATGGCATTTCTTGTGGAAGAGATTACTTGTGTCAAGTTGAAAGGGTGAAGAATTATCTCTCTCTCTCTCTTTTCTCTCCCCCCTATCTTTCTCTCTCTTTATAAAAAAAAAGAAATGGAGAGGAATTCCTGTGAAAAGCAGCACTGGGAGTTGTCAGCGGACGGTGCACCTTTAAGATTAAAGGGCCCTCTGATAAAACATGTGCATCGTCTGCCTCTTCGCTCCAGACAACACACAACAATGTGTTTGACATCTGTTGGAGGCTGTAGATCATGGTGTATTTCATCTGGCCCCGGCATCAGACACTCAGGCCCGCTCCACCCGCCAACAACTTTACCAAGAATTTTTGAACGGGAATAGCAGTTGGGATGTTGTCATGCCATGGGAATTTTGTGTTTTGTGTTGAAAGGAGTAGAGTTGAGCTTGGTATTGACCCAAGACGTTATGTAACGTATTTGGATGTATTTGGGCTTAACTTATAGAGAAGTAAATGAAGGTTGTCAAGGAATGATATAACATGCTCAGTGGCATCTCTTGTTGTTTTAAAAAATCTTTAACGGGGCTATTGCCCCTGGGTCGGGGGTGCTCCTGAGCCAAAAGGTATTCCCTAAATAACTAAGGATTTGTGGTTTCATGAGTTAAGAAATAGACTAATATTACAGTACCTTCAGAAAGTATTCACAGCCGTTGACTTTTTCCATATTTTGCTGTGTTACAGTCTCAATTTAAAATGTATTAAATTGAGATGTTTTGGCCACTGGCCTACACGCAGTAAGTACCCCATAATGTCAAAGGAGAATTCATTTAATGAATTAAAAATGAAAAGCTGAAATGTCCTGAGTCAATAAGTAATCAACCCCCTTGTTATGGCCTAAATATGTTCATTGCAAGCCTAAATAAGTTCATTGCAAGCCTAAATAAGTTAATTGCAAGCCTAAATAAGTTCATTGCAAGCCTAAATAAGTTCATTGCAAGCCTAAATAAGTTCATTGCAAGCCTAAATAAGTTCAGGAAAATGAAAATGTGCTTAACAAGTCACATAACAAGTTGCATGGACTCACTCTGTGTGCAATAACAGTGTTTAACATAATTGAATGACTACCTCATCTCTGTACCACACATTCAATTCTGTAAGGTCCCTCAGTTGAACATTGAATTTCAAACACAGATTCAACCACAAAGAAAAATGAGGTTTTCCAATGCCTCACAACGAAGGGCACCTATTGGTATATGGATAAAAAAAATGTAAATACACATTAAATATCCCTTTGTGCATGGGGAAGTTATTAATTACGCTTCGGATGGTGTCCTGAATACAACGTGTTATGTTTGAGGCAAATCCAGCACAACAAATTACTGAAAATTACTGGATGCATCATGTTATGGATATGCTTGTAATCATTAAGGACTGGGGAGATTTTCAGGATAAAAATCAACTAAATGGAGCTAAGCACAGGCAAAATCCTTTCCAGCAGACATTGGGAAATCAATTCACCTTTCAGCAGGACAATAACCTAAAACACAAGGCCAGATCTACACTGGAATTGCTTCCCACAATAAGTTGGGTGAATGTTGGCCCATTCCTCCTGACAGAGCTGGTGTAACTGAGTCAGGTTTGTAGACCTCCTTGCTCGCATACGCTTTTTCAGATCTGCCCACACATTTTCTATGGGATTGAGGTCAGAGCTTTGTGATGGCCACTGCAATACCATGACTTTGTTGTCCTTTAGCCATTTTGTCACACTTTCAACGTATGCTTGGGGTCATTGTCCATTTGAAAGACCCATTCGCGACCAAGCTTTAACTTCCTGACTGATGTATTGAGATGTTGCTTTAATATATCCCCATAATTTTCCTCCCTCATGATGCCATCTATTTTGTGAAGTGCACCAGTCCCTCCTGCAGCAAAGCACCCCCACAACATGATGTTGCCACCCCCGTGCTTCACGGTTGGGATGGTGTTCTTCGGCTTGCAAGCCTCCTCCTTTTTCCTCCAAACATAACGATGGTCATTATGGCCAAACAGTTCTATTTTTGTTTCATCAGACCAGAGGACATTTCTCCAAAAACTACAATATTCGCCCCATGTGCAGTTGAAAACCGTAGTCTGGCTTTTTTATGGCGGTTTTAGAGCAGTGGCTTCTTCCTTGCTGAGCAGCCTTTCAGGTTATGTCGATATAGGACTTGTTTTACTCTGGATATAGATACTTTTGTACCTATTTCTTCCAGCATATTCACAAGGCCTTTTGCTGTTGTTCTGGGATTGATTTGCACTTTTGGCACCAAAGTACGTTCAACTCTAGGAGACAGAACGCGTCTCCTTCCTGAGCGGTATGACGGCTGCGTGGTCCCATGGTGTTTATATTTGCATACTATTGTTTGCACAGATGAACGTGGTACCTTCAGGCGTTTGGAAATTGCTCCCAGGGATGAACCAGACTTGTGGAGGTCTACAATTTTTCTTCTGAGGTCTTGGCTGATTTCTTTAGATTTTCCCATGATGTCAAGCAAAGAGGCACTGTGTTTGAAGGTAGGCCTTGAAATACATCCACAGGTACACCTCCAATTGACTCAAATTATGTCAATTAGCCTATCAGAAGCTTCTAAAGCCATGACATCATTTTTTGGAATTTTCCAAGCTGTTTAAAGGCACAGTCAACTTAGTGTATGTAAACTTCTGACCCACTGGAATTGTAATACAATTAATTATAAATTAAATAATCTGTCTGTAAACAGTTGTTGGAAAAACTACTTGTGTCATGCACAAAGTAGATGTCCTAACCGACTTGCCAAAACTATAGCTTGTTAACAAGAAATTTGTGGAGTGGTTGAAAATGAGTTTTAATGACTCCAACCTGAGTGTATGTAAACTTCCGACTTCATCTGTAATCAAGATATATATATATATATGTGTGTGTTTTGTATTCTATCTATATTTTACAAATGTTGGAATTTTTCTTCCACTTTGACATTACAGAGTATTTTGTGTAGATTGTTGACAAAAAAATGACAATTAAATCCATTTTAATCCCACTTTTGTAACACAATTAAATATGGAAAAGTCAAGGGGTGTGAATGCTTTCTGACGGGACTGTGTATTATATGTCTATTTGAACCATACAGGCAACACTGAAGCTAACATTTGAAGTAAATAATTAGACTACTTTAGTTGTTTGTGGAGTAGAAGTCAGCAGGTAGCCTAGTGGTTAGAGTGTTGAACTAGTAACCGAAAGTTTTCTAGATCAAATCCCAAGGTAAAAGCCTGTTGTTCTGCCCCTGAACAAGGCAGTTAACCTACTGTTCCTTGGCTGTCATTGAAAATAAGAGTTTGTTCTTAACTGACTTACCTAGTTAAATTACGGTAAAATAGTAGAAGGTGACTCTGAGTTGCAAAGACAAGTCACAAGGAATGAGGTCTGTGTTGTATGTAAACTATTTTGGGCATAAAGTATGCTGCCTCTATCCTATCACAGGAACCATCATAAACATTTGACACAAATGGGATCTCCATTTCATGGGAGGGAAAGAAGTGTCACAATGATAAAGAAACCTCCAATTAAAACTCTCAAAAGTATTTTCGTGATCTACCTTGTCTCTATGGGCATAGTATTTTGTATTTCAGATCATAGGTTCTCATTGCTTATTTTCCAATGGAGGAAAGTGTAATACAAATTAGAGATTAACGACCAGTCGAATCATTTAGAATTTTACACCCAAGAGATTATTCTCAAAGGTACGGATCATATACTTGATTGCGTCATTCTGTAGCCCGGCTCTAAAGTTTGTGCTGGCAGCATTCTTAGGTTATGTTCTTAAATCTGAAAAGTTATTGCACGATGGCAGGGGCGCAACTTTCACTGGGTACGGGGGGGACCAACTAGATATTAGTTAAGGCTAACATCGGTATCACACAAATCACTGTACTCTGCTCAATTCCCCACACAATCTATCCCCTTATTTTGGCCCTGCAGTTCCATAAACTCAGAATACCTCTACCCTAGATAAGCACACACACTTCAACCCCTCCTCCCCCAACACACACATACACACACACAGTCTGTGACCCATACTGTACACACACACAATCCCACCCACTCTGTGACCCAGGGCATCTAGACAAGTAGTCCCCCCTCCCCACACACACACACACTGCACTCACACAATCTGACCTTGTACATTCCCCAAGCCACCCACTCCCATTTCAACCTAGGTCAAGGGCTTCTAGACAAGTAGTGTCTCCCCCAGCCACCCTGTTCCCCAGTCGGGTGCATCTGGCCCCTCCATCCATCCAGCCCCTATCAGGGCCCAGAGAGAACCATGCCAGGGAGAGGTGGCACCGGCCGGCCCAGCTCCGGCTCCCCTCCGCTCCACCGACCCAGGTGGTTCTCATTACGCCAGCCCATTCTTGGCCCGCTCAGAAATTACACAGCTGGTTTCAGGGAACTCGACACGAATTGTGGGAGAAAAAAAAATCTAAGCTGTCTGGTTCAAAGAGAGAGAGACAGAGAGACAGAGAGAGAGAGAAGTGAGCCCCTAAGTAAAATAGATGCAATTTATCGAAATTAGGGCAAGATCAGACTCATTTTAGATGGAGAACGCTGTAACAATGCTTGAACTACACCAACAGGCAGCCCTGGGGAGGGATGGTCAATATAGTGTTTCTTTTGCTTGGTGCCGGTAACATTGTTTCAGAAAGGCCTTAGTGAAGGATACAGGACTAATTGCTGAAAGCGCTCGTTCACCCTGAAATGTGCCCCCCCAACTAGTTTGCCAAATTTGTAACTGACGACAGAACACAAACACCTTACAAACCAGTTGTCAGAGAACTGCTTGTGTCTGTCTGTGTGCGTTCATGTGGTGGAGAGTGGTCCAAAGGCTGTTCTGTATTTGGAGTTTGCTGTAACTCTGTATATTATTGTTCTTTATCCAACGGGTGGGTCTAATCCTGAATGCTGATTGGTTGAAACCGCATTCCAGCCGGTGTCTATTCCAGAAGTTACCACCGGCTAAATCTATGATGTTAAAATGCCTATTTACTCTGTTCCATCTGACTGCGCAATCCACTGTCTCATCAGCTCAGCCAGGCAATTTATAAACGTAATCTCTACTATACTGTACAAAGTATCTAGCATCGGAGAGACAGACAGCAAGGTTTATACAAATCTCCTCTGTTGTAAACTAAATGTTATTCTAAAAGAAACGTGAGATACAGAACAAAAACACTGAATGACTGGGTCGCGTCCATAGATACAGAACAAAAAGACTGAACGACTGGGTCGCGTCCATAGATACAGAACAAAAAGACTAAATGACTGGGTCGCGTCCATAGATACAGAACAAAAAGACTGAATGACTGGGTCGCGTCCATAGATACAGAACAAAAAGACTGAATGACTGGGTCGCGTCTATGGCAACCGAAGAATTAGAAAGAACGACCAGCCGGCTTGGGTAGCAACCCTAACCCTAGATTTGTGTCGGGACTATATCTTGTGGAAGGATGAAATAATATTAATACATTTCTCAAAATAACTTTTTTAATGAAAATATGTAAATCATTATTTGAATATGTTGGTAACCCGTTGTATAAAAGTGATAATGCCCTGGAAGCCGGTGTTTGGAGGATATATCGGCACGGTTTGCCGGCCCGAGACTTCTTGGGCATTATCAGTTAATGCGGAGACTGCTGACTAACGAGGTGTGTGCATGTGTGTGTGCGTGCATGTGTGTGTGTGTGTTTGTGTGAGTGAGGGGAGGGGTATTCTGAGACATAACAGTACAAATAAACACAATGGAATCGACCTTCAAGACCGTCTTGCTTTAATGTGTCGAATGTTAGCACCCCTTTCGCTCTCTCAAAATCCCTAGGAACGACATTACATTTCATGCAAACTCCTAAAAAAAGCATTTTGAAACTATACAGTATTATGTGAAAGACTTAACGCAGAACACCTGTTGCTGTGAGTTTATATTTGTACTGAAACATATTTATCCTTGTTTCTCCCTGGAAGTACAGTGAAAGAAGAAGCACTGGGATGAGAAGTAAAGGAGTAGGGTTGGGATCTTTCTCTATATACGACTGCACTCGTTTCTTTAATGAAACTCATTATTCTACCACTTGATCAGTCCATTTTGCTGAATTGGAGTTAGTCTGTAAGACAAAGGTCCAGGAGTTAGTCTGTGAGACAAAGGCCCAGGAGTTAGTCTGTGAGACAAAGGTCCAGGAGTTAGTCTGTGAGACAAAGGCCCAGGAGTTAGTCTGTGAGACAAAAGCCCAGGAGTTAGTCTGTGAGACAAAGGCCCAGGAGTTAGTCTGTGAGACAAAGGTCCAGGAGTTAGTATGTGAGACAAAGGCCCAGGAGTTAGTCTGTGAGACAAAGGACTAGGAGTTAGTCTGTGAGACAAAGGCCCAGGAGTTAGTCTGTGAGACAAAGGCCCAGGAATAAGTCTGTGAGACAAAGGTCCAGGAGTTAGTCTGTGAGACAAAGGCCCAGGAGTTAGTCTGTGAGACAAAGGCCCAGGAGTTAGTCTGTGAGACAAAGACACAGGAGTTAGTCTGTGAGACAAAGGTCCAGGAATTAGTCTGTGAGACAAAGGTCCAGGAGTTAGTCTGTGAGACAAAGGCCCAGGAGTTAGTCTGTGAGACAAAGGTCCAGGAGTTAGTCTGTGAGATAAAGACCCAGGAGTTAGTCTGTGAGACAAAGGCCCAGGAGTTAGTCTGTGAGACAAAGGCCCAGGAATAAGTCTGTGAGACAAAGGCCCAGGAGTTAGTCTGTGAGACAAAGGCCCAGGAGTTAGTCTGTGAGACAAAGGCCCAGGAGTTAGTCTGTGAGACAAAGGCCCAGGAGTTAGTTTGTGAGACAAAGGCCCAGGAATAAGTCTGTGAGACAAAGACACAGGAGTAAGTCTGTGAGACAAAGGCCCAAAATATTCCCCAAATTGGGACGCTGCCCACCACTAATGGTTGCAGTACTGGGCTGATTCTGTGCAGCGTTGTCTTGCCAATGGGCTAAAACAAAGAACCCTCTGACAATCAAACAGTCACAATCACTACCAGCTTTGTAATTTAACATTTGCGGATGAGGATACCGTTTTGGTTACTACCCGAGCTCTAACCGAAATATGTGTGCTTTTCAATTTAGACCCAAACTGCAGAATAAAAACTACTTGAAAGTAGCCCATAAAATGCCAAAAGTGTTTATCACAGCGTCAGCGCAAGAATGGGTGTATCAATGACTCAGGCATCTGTGTGTGTTCTTGTTGTGTATCCAATCGGTGTTGTTTGCATGTAGTAGTGCTTATGACTCACAAATTACATATCTGATCTCCTGCAATCCCTGTTGTAGATTAGTTCTTATTTCTGAACCACGTTCACTGTCTATCTTCCTTGGGAAACCATGACAATCCATGGCAGATTAGAATGACCCACCCAGTGCCCTGTGGCATTTGATTCCTCGTTTCCTATCTCCTCACCGCCTCTCCTCTGACCTCCTCCAATGTGTTTTGAGAAGGAGGCGAGGAGAGAGGACACGAGGAATCAAATAAATACTGTTGACATTCACCCGATGCTACTTGATTGAAGACACACCAGTAGTCAGTGGTTAGCATTCCCCAGCTGTGGCAGCAGTACTTGGGCATGAAAGCATCTGGTTCGTAGGCTGGCTATGCCAAGGAGGCAGAGGATATAACACCTTTATTCCTTTGGCCAGTTGAAAAGAGCCACGCACCCAAACCCATCGTGTTACTAAGTGAGTTCTAGGTTCTATTTCTTATTAATAAAAGCTGCAGTTTTAGAATGTTTGTGCACCTCAAGTCGACATACTCCTAACAGGACATGACGGCCGTGATTCCAAAGAAAAGTATTCTGGTTGATTATAGCGGCATGATGTAAATCCAAAATGAAAGACTGCTGGAGTGACTATTGTGCACTTTGGCATCTCTCCCTCTCTTTTCTCTCTGTCTGTCCTCCCTTTCTTTCCTTTCCTTTACTCGAGAGACATCTGTTGTTGTTTTGCTCGCCGACTGCCTTCTTTAGTCTTATTAAAATAGTAGTAGAGAGAGAGAGAGAGAGAGAGAGACCATAACATTGTTACTGCTTGTGTAAATTGAAAGTGTTTCTGAGAATACTAAGATGTTAGGCCAGGGAATTGTGGGTTTTGTGGTTCCGGAGACATGCTTGAAGCAGTTGCAGTTGTTTATACCAGGGACTTTGTCTTGGTGGGTCCCCAGCACTGGGCTGCAGCCCATACTCATACCCCCTACATTCATTATCTCATCGAAAATACACGGCATTATAGAAACATATCAAATCAAATGGTATTAGTCACATGCGCCGAATACAACAGGTGTAGACCTTACAGTGAAATGCTTACTTACGAGCCCCTAACCAACAATGCAGTTTAAAAAATATGGATAAGAATAAGAAATAAAAGTAACAAGTAACTAAAGAGAAACAGTAAAATAACAATAGCGAGACTATATACAGGGGAGTACTGGTACAGTCAATGTGCGGGGCACCGGTTAGTTGAGGTAATATGTACATATAGATAGTTATTAAAGTGACGATGCATAGATGATAACAACAGAGAGTAGCAGCGGTGGTAAAGAGGAAGGGGTGGATGCAAATAGTCTGGGTAGCCATTTGATATGATGTTCAGCAGTCTTATGGTTTGAGGGTAGAAGCTGTGTAGAAGCCTTTTGGCCCTAGACTTGGCGCTCCAGTACCGCTTGCCGTGCGGTAGCAGAGAGAACAGTCTATGACTAGGGTGGCTGGAGTCTTTGACCATTTTTAGGGGCTTCCTCTGACACCGCCTGGTGTAGAGGTCCTGGAGGGCAGGAAGACTGACCCCAGTGATGTACTGGGCCATTCACACCACCTCCGTAGTGCCTTGCGGTTGGAGGCCGAGCAGTTGCCATACCAGGCAGTGATGCTCTCGATTGTGCAGCTGTAGAACCTTTTGAGGATCTTTTCAGTCTCCTGAGGGGGAATAGGTTTTGTTGTGCCCTCTCCACGACTGTCTTGGTGTGCTTGGACCATGTCAGTTTGTTGGTGATGTGGACACCAAGGAACTTGAAGCTCTCAACCTGCTCCACTGCAGCCCCGTCGATGAGAACGGGGGTGCTCGGTCCTCTTTTTCCTGTCGTCCACAATCACTTCTTTTGTCTCGATCACGTTGAGGGAGAGGTTGTTGTCACACTGTCTTTCAAGTCTTGTCCATGTAAAATGTGTGTGTTTGATCATTTATGGTATGTGAGTATATGACTTGGGAGAACTAATCAAATGTACTGTCTGGTTATGCTACTGATCAGGGTTACCATTCCAGAGAGTGCTGTTCCAGTAGAAGTTCAGTTTTTACATGTAGCCAACTGCCAAGATGCAGAGGGGGGTAATTGTAATTAAAGAGGGAATACAAGTAATGGAGGCGTTTCATTCTGTAATATCCTCTGTGCTACTGCTGACTGCTGCTATTCTCTAATTCTCAGAATACCTTCCAAAAGTACTTGCTTGCCTATTCAGTAATATAATATGCCCCATTCTGGTTATTTCTTTCTCTCTCTCTCTGTGTGTCTCTCTCTCTCTCTGTCTCTCTCAGCTATACATGGGGAATGGCATGTCAATAGAATGTGGCTGGATTGTTCTCAGATTTTCAAGATCAACATCACCGCACAACTGTGCAAGAAATAATGCTCTCCCCACCCCGCCTTTCTCCCCCTCTCCATCCCCCCGTCCTTCCCTGCCTCTCACCTTCCTCCCTCCACCAGTCTGTTTGGCATCTCGTCGGTGGTACAGACTGACTGTTCCTACACCTGGATGTTCCGGGTCAACCCGGCGCTGGCCTGGCACCACTATGTCAACCCCATCATGCTGCTGGTGCTCTACTACACCCTGGCCACGCTTATACGCCTTTGGCTCCAGGACCCCACAGACATGGTGAGTTAAAGTTACTGTAACACGGTGGCCATATTGGGGCAGGGCCCCGGAGGTACATGGTGAGTTAACTTTGCGGTGGTACACTGTGCCCTCCATTACAGAATCCACACTGTACCAATATGGTGGCTGTCTAACTGTATAGGGTCTACTGTAAAACCATTACCATTTTGGTGCAGTGTAGCTGTGTTGAACTGTATTTTTATAATTGAAAGGGGTATTTTAATTTGTGGTTCAAAACATGGGCGTATCCATATTTACTGAATGAGTCACTCATTCAGCATGTGTCAAACTAAATTGACACAGAGGAAACCTGCATATTCTTCCTCACATCCACAGTTCTTGGAAATGGTTGGATCTTACGAAGCTGTGGAGGATGACTCACTACACAGATGAGAGACATGTACACAGAGATCCTGACTATGTACAGTAGTTATATTACACACACATGTACTGTAGTAATATTACACACACCTGTACTGTACTGTCGTAATATTACACACACCTGTACTGTAGTAATATTACACACACCTGTACTGTACTGTAGTAATATTACACATACCTGTACTGTACTGTAGTAATATTACACATACCTGTACTGTAGTAATATTACACACACCTATACTGTACTGTAGTAATATTACACATACATGTACTGTACTGTAGTAATATTACACACACCTGTACTGTACTGTAGTAATATTACACATACCTGTACTGTACTGTAGTAATATTACACACACCTGTACTGTAGTAATATTACACACACCTGTACTGTACTGTAGTAATATTACACATACCTGTACTGTACTGTAGTAATATTACACACACCTGTACTGTACTGTAGTAATATTACACACACCTGTACTGTACTGTAGTAATATTACACATACCTGTACTGTACTGTAGTAATATTACACATACCTGTACTGTAGTAATATTACACACACCTGTACTGTACTGTAGTAATATTACACACACCTGTACTGTACTGTAGTAATATTACACATACATGTACTGTAGTAATATTACACATACCTGTACTGTAGTAATATTACACATACCTGTACTGTACTGTAGTAATATTACACACACCTGCACTGTACTGTAGTAATATTACACACACCTGTACTGTAGTAATATTACACACACCTGTACTGTACTGTAGTAATATTCCACATTCCTGTACTGTACTATAGTAATATTACACATACCTGTACTGTACTGTAGTAATATTACACATACCTGTACTGTACTGTAGTAATATTCATCATTCCTGTACTGTACTGTGGTAATATTACACATACCTGTATTGTACTGTAGTAATATTCCACATTCCTGTACTGTACTGTAGTAATATTACACATACCTTTACTGTACTGTAGTAATATTACACACACCTGTACTGTAGTAATATTACACACACCTGTACTGTACTGTAGTAATATTACACACACCTGTACTGTACTGTAGTAATATTACACACACCTGTACTGTACTGTAGTAATATTACACACACCGGTACTGTACTGTAGTAATATTACACACACCTGTACTGTACTGTAGTAATTTAACACTCACCTGTACTGTACTGTACTAATATTACACACACCTGTACTGTACTGTAGTAATATTACACATACATGTACTGTACTGTAGTAATATTATACACCCCTATACTGTAGTATTATTATACACACCTGTACTGTACTGTAGTAATATTACACATACCTGTACTGTACTGTAGTAATATTACACACACCTGTACTGTAGTAATATTACACACACCTGTACTGTACTGTAGTAATATTACACATACCTGTACTGTACTGTAGTAATATTACACACACCTGTACTGTACTGTAGTAATATTACACACACCTGTACTGTACTGTAGTAATATTACACATACCTGTACTGTACTGTAGTAATATTACACATACCTGTACTGTAGTAATATTACACACACCTGTACTGTACTGTAGTAATATTACACACACCTGTACTGTACTGTAGTAATATTACACATACATGTACTGTAGTAATATTACACATACCTGTACTGTAGTAATATTACACATACCTGTACTGTACTGTAGTAATATTACACACACCTGCACTGTACTGTAGTAATATTACACACACCTGTACTGTAGTAATATTACACACACCTGTACTGTACTGTAGTAATATTCCACATTCCTGTACTGTACTATAGTAATATTACACATACCTGTACTGTACTGTAGTAATATTACACATACCTGTACTGTACTGTAGTAATATTCATCATTCCTGTACTGTACTGTGGTAATATTACACATACCTGTATTGTACTGTAGTAATATTCCACATTCCTGTACTGTACTGTAGTAATATTACACATACCTGTACTGTAGTAATATTACACACACCTGTACTGTAGTAATATTACACACACCTGTACTGTACTGTAGTAATATTACACACACCTGTGCTGTACTGTAGTAATATTACACACACCTGTACTGTACTGTAGTAATATTACACACACCGGTACTGTACTGTAGTAATATTACACACACCTGTACTGTACTGTAGTAATTTAACACTCACCTGTACTGTACTGTACTAATATTACACACACCTGTACTGTACTGTAGTAATATTCCACATTCCTGTACTGTACTGTAGTAATATTATACACCCCTATACTGTAGTATTATTATACACCCCTATATTGTAGTAATATTACACACACCTGTACTGTACTGTAGTAATATTACACACGCCTGTACTGTACTGTAGTAATATTACACACACCTGTACTGTAGTAATATTACACACACTTGTACTGTACGGTAGTAATATTACACACACCTGTACTGTACTGTAGTAATATTATACACCCCTATACTGTACTGTAGTAATATTACACACACCTGTACTGTACTGTAGTAATATTACACACACCTGTACTGTACTGTAGTAATATTACACACACCTGTACTGTACTGTAGTAATATTACACACACCTGTACTGTAGTAATATTACACACACCTGTACTGTACTGTAGTAATATTACACACACCTGTACTGTACTGTAGTAATATTACACACACCTGTACTGTACTGTAGTAATATTACACACACCTGTACTGTACTGTAGTAATATTACACACACCTGTACTGTAGTAATATTATACACACCTGTACTGTACTGTAGTAATATTACACACACCTGTACTGTACTTTAGTAATATTACACACACCTGTACTGTACTGTAGTAATATTATACACACCTGTACTGTACTGTAGTAATATTACACACACCTGTACTGTACTGTAGTAATATTACACACACCTGTACTGTATTGTAGTAATATTACACACACCTGTACTGTACTGTAGTAATATTACACACACCTGTACTGTACTGTAGTAATATTACACACACCTGTACTGTACTGTAGTAATATTATACACACCTGTACTGTACTGTAGTAATATTACACACACCTGTACTGTACTGTAGTAATATTACACACACCTGTACTGTACTGTAGTAATATTACACACACCTGTACTGTAGTGTACTATATTCTCTTTCATGGCCCTAGAATGTCCTGTAATGTCCATGTGTAAGGTGATGTGAGTGCCAAAACTGTCACTGGTCATGTGTTTGTAAGCAAACATTGAGTATCATATGAAGGCAGTCTTAATTAGATGATCTTTTTTTCTAGCTCATTTCCACCCAAGATGGATACGGCATGTCTGAGGTTAGTCGGCTATTTCTTTTTATATGTTGTAACATGATGCAACATATATTACCTCGTTTTGAGAGTTTTTGAGTTGCTTGGAAACAGACCCAATCAGACGTAATTTATCCAACAAATATCAAATAAATAAAAGCTATTGGACAAGCAAAAACAATGATGATACATAAACTTACTCCCGCTATTCTGAATCTCCCAGCTAAGTGCGTTTTTTTCTACCCCAGGTGTTGATAGTAACCTCCAACGGGTCTCGTCCGGACTATGTCCCCACCAGCGGGCCGCTGGGACTGGACCAGTACTCTACACCGCAGTACAAACCAGACCAACCAGGGCCAGACCTGGGTTAGTATCACCCACATACTGGAAATAACACAGGTTGGCATTTATTGCCATGAATTTTGCCCTGGAGGCAGCAATGCAGAGAGGTCACTAGCTGGCACAGCCACAAGTCATCAAACCTGGCCTTAACCCTCACCTTAACCACACTGGTAACCCTAATGTCTTACCCTAAACCTTAAATGAAGACCAAAAAATTAAAAGCTGGCTCATCTAACGGTAGTTGCTCAGTTCGGCCTACCACCGTCAACCTGCCACACACACACATCTCGTACTGGAAAACAGCAGCACTGGAAAATTGGAAAATCACAAGGAGTGTGAAAAAGAGAAGGCTTTGCTTCTCAAGGCTGACAGCAACTATTAGAGGATGATTCACATCCAGTTGTTGAGATGCTGACAGCTCTCTCCCTCCTTCCTCCCTTTCCACCCCTCCAGCAGAGAGAAAGGACAGCAGTGTGTATGAGGTGGCCGGGGTGCGTGGCGAGGGTTCGGAAGAAGAGATGACGGGAGGGGCGATGGCGACTGCGCCAGTGGAGGAGGGGGGATCGCCACGAGCAAACGCCGCAGTAACGACCTTCAGGTTCATCATGAAGCAAAGCTACATCTGTGCTCTCATCGCAATGATGGTGAGTCGTGTGTGTGTGTGTGTGTCCGTTATGTCTGTCAGATGAGCAAGGAACAGTCTGCCTTTTCAGTCCCAGACGACGGCGGGGGCTTCAGGATACACATATGCTCACACAGCTTCCCGGTGGCCAATCTAGTAATTAGTGGTGACAGCTTAAAGCCAGCCCCTGTGGACCCTGGGTAATGTGTACCATGTAGTTCCCAAGCTTATATTGGACTTCAGAGAGCAGCAGGGTCGGGGTAGGGCTAGGGGGTGCTCCTATTGTTTTACCTTATACACCGCAGAATAGATGTATGTTCTTTCTCCATTGGTAGTTAGTTAATAGAGCCCTGCTGAGGACCCTGGAAGGTTGAAAGGTGGTGGTGGGGGTGGATGTGTAGAAGGCTTCCCTCTCTCTAGAAACAACTCTGCACTCTGTTTTTCATATGTCTCAGATCACTTCATTTGATCTGCTGTTTAAAGGATATTGAGTAACCAGTCTAGGCCACCGGCTGATCTCCCCTTCTCCCCTTCCCTCCCTCCCTCTCCAGGCGTGGAGTATCACCTATGTGAGTTGGCTGACCTTTGTGTTCCTCATCTGGTCGTGCACGCTGTGGATGGTGCGTGACCGACGCAAGTACGCCATGATCACGTCCCCCTTCATGGTGTTCTATGGGAACCTGTTGATCATCCTCCAGTACATCTGGAGCTTCGAGATCCTCCACCCCGTGCCTGGGCTCTTCTTAAAGAAAGAGGTGCCCTTCCGGGAACTGGGCTCCAAGATGCTGTGTCTGCTGAGTTTCTGGCTGCTGCTGAGACAGGCATTGACAGAGAGGAAGGAGAGCCAGAGAGAAGAGGTGCTATTGGACATCAGGGTCATCCATGCCCACAAGAACGGTGAGTCTGTCAGTCTGTCAGTCAGTCAATCAGCCAGTCCGTCTGTTCGTCTGTCCCTCTGTCTGTTGGTCTGTCAGTCAGTCATTCTGTCTGTCTGTCTGTCTGGCCATCTGTTTGTCTGTCAGTCCGTCTGTTCATTCGTCTGTTCGTCTGTCTGTCCATCTGTTTGTTAGTCAGTTTGTCCGTCAGTCCATCTGTCTGTCCGTCTGTTCGTCTGTCTGTCTGTATGTCTGTCTGAGAGTTCCTGGTGAGAGTAGGTACAGTTCTAGATGAAGGCATGTAATGCAAACTTTCACATACATCTCCAGTTGACATCAATTCATGATATAAACCAAATATGTCTTGAATTAGGATTCTACTCTATGTGAATAACCTCACAGGTGTCAAGAAAGACAATCATTAAAAAAAAGCTTGACAAAATGGAGAAAAAAATTATATTTAGACGTAGCTGTGTTAGCTTATCCCTCTGTTGTCATTGTGGCTGTTGTCGTTGTTTCAGCTCTTCCCTCCCCTGTGTTTCCTACAGAGAAAGAGGAGGAGGTGGATGAGAGCGGTGGCCACAGGGAGATGATGCAGGTGCTAGGCAACACGCTCACGGCCATGCTGAACAAGTACTGGATCTACATCTGCGCCGGCATGTTCTTCTTCGTCAGCTTCCAGGGACGCATCGTCATGTACAAGATCATCTACATGATGCTGCTCCTCTTCTGCGTGGCCTGCTACCAGGTACTGTTACTGTGGGCTTACTGTACCTTCCCCTCTGGCTGGCTCTGTGCAGGTTTTTGATCTAACCCAGCTCTTATGGGACTTTTCCTTTGGTTCCGCACTACTGGGGGAAACTAAATCACTTGCACTCCACATTCACCATTTCTGTACTACACATACTACAAATAGTGAATGGTCCTATGAAGGTATATATAGGATTGTGTTTTTGGAATATAAGTCGGTTTGTAAAAGCCTACCTCTCTGGTCATCAGGTGCACTATGAGTGGTGGAGGAGGATGCTGAAGTACTTCTGGATGTCTGTGGTGTTCTACACCATGCTGGTCCTCATCCTGGTCTACACCTTCCAGTTTGACTCCTCCATCCACGTCTGGTCCAACATGACAGGCATGAGCAAAGACAAGTGAGTAGAGAGAGAGAGAGAGAGAGAGAGGGGGGGGAGAGAGAGAGAGAGAGAGAGAGAGAGAGAGAGAGAGAGAGAGAGACACACACCTGTTTGTGAATGTGTGGGTGTATGTGGGTGTATGTGTCTTTACCACCATTCCGTGTTAACCACTCTCCTCCCCCTGTCTCTCTCTCCTCCCCTGTCTCTCCCTCCTCCCCCTGTCTCTCCCTCCTCTCCCTGTCTCTCCCTTCTCCCCCTGTCTCTCCCTCCTCACCCTGTCTCTCCCTCCTCCCCCTGTCTCTCCCTCCTCTCCCTGTCTCTCCCTCCTCTCCCCGTCTCTCCCTTCTCCCCCTGTCTCTCCCTCCTCCCCCTGTCTCTCCCTCCTCCCACTGTCTCTCCCTCCTCCTCCTGTCTCTCCCTCCTCTCCCTGTCTCTCCCTGTCTCTCCCTCCTCTACTTGTCTCTCCCTCCTCTCCCCGTCTCTCCCTTCTCCCCTGTCTCTCCATCCTCCCCCTGTCTCTTCCTCCTCCCCTGTCTCTCCCTCCTCCCCCTGTCTCTCCCTCCTCCCCCTTTCTCTCCCTCCTCCCCCTGTCTATTCCTCCTCCCCCTGTCTCTCCCTCCTCTCCCTGTCTCTCCCTGTCTCTCCCTCCTCTCCCTGTCTCTCCCTCCTCTCCCTGTCTCTCCCTCCTCTCCCTGTCTCTCCCTGTCTCTCCCTCCTCTCCCTGTCTCTCCCTCCTCCCCCATTCTCTCCCTCCTCTCCCTGTCTCTCCCTGTCTCTCCCTGTGTAGACTGGAGGACCTGGGCCTGGAGAAGTTCTCTGTCCCGGCTCTGTTCATGCGGATCTTCATCCCCACCTCCTTCCTGTTGGTCTGCATCCTCCACCTGCACTACTTCCACCAGCACTTCCTCCTGCTCACTGACATCAAGACGGTGGCCGACAAACAGAAGAGCACAATCACTAGGTGGGTCTCACACATAGACTTAGATAGACATAGCATCATTGTATCTGTCCCATTATGACAGTGAGAGCATGGGCAGTGCCACTGAGGCTATATCCATTTTGAAGTAGTCCATTTTCTTCTTCTACTACTTCTAGGAGTTGGTAAACAAACTGAAAGGGTGCGTATTGCCACCTAGAGTGTATTGTTTGTATCAGTTATAAAGCCACGGTTGGCAATTTACTGCCAGCTAAAGTTATGGAATGATTCCTCACTAGTGACCTGGATGGAATTATGTGACCCTTCCTTAACCCATAGGAAGTCCCACCCAGTTGACTATTTCAACATGAAAGTCCTCAATGGCGCTGCCCATGCTATGACAGGCTTTTGGGCACTAGAGTCTATCTCTATGATGTGGGTCTGGAAAGTAAGGTTTGACTCTCCAGCAGTGTCAATGGAATAGCTCGTTTTCCCACCTGATCCCACTGAGACCACTAAGTCTCGCAGAATTCAAAATGATTTGACCAAGGGTCACTCCACCCCATGATCAATCAACTCAACAGGTATTTCCAAGCTCTAATTCAATCCATATCCGTGCTATTTTTCTTCAACAAATGTGTCATATTTGAAGCAAACCTGGTACGAGTGAATTCTGACAATGGATGGTAGTTTTCCAAATCAGATACACTTGAAGTGATTGCCCGCAGATGCCTTTTTAGCTATACAACTTCTCATGATCCCAATTGACACATAAAAATAACTACAATACAATTTCACTGTATCAGCAATTTTGCCTGGATGGTATATTCTGTACGAGCCTCAAATTGAATTAAAACTGTCCACACTGTCCCGCAAGGGTTTCCTTTAATTGATGTGTGAAATCTACCATGGCTATCCATTCTCCATGCCCCTACTGGCTGGCAGTTGAACTGTAACCCCCCTTTCTCTTTGTCTGCTCGTGTTCAAACCTTTACTTGTTGCCTGTTGTACCCTTAGCTTTAGGGCATACACACACAAACATACACACACACAAACATACACACACAAACATACACACACACACACACACACACACACAAACTTACACAAGCCCTCACAATGGAAAGCTAAGCAAAGCTGGCCTTAACCTTCAAAATATGTTATCATTCACCTTCTCTATCATCAAAACATCTCTAATTATTTCAATAGTGTTAGTTGTCCATAAGGGATTCTAAGTACATACCATGTTTTCCCTCATTGTGGAGGGAAAACAGCCCATAGTTCAGGATGACTAAGTGGTGCCTTGCTGCTTCAGACATTAGCTGCTTGCCTGGGCAAGCCTTCTGTTTTACTGTATAGCCTCCCTAGTCTTTCACTCTGACCCATTTCCATCTAACTCTAACATGGTGTCAAGTTAAAACACTAACCACACACCTCTGAACTGTGTTTTAAGTGTATCACTGCACAAGGTGCAAGTATGGGTGGAATGCAATGCAATGTCATCACATAATCTTTTATTGAAAGCATATTTTGATTTGGGAGATTGCGAGTGAATGGTAAATGAGCTCTCCATAAGTTGGAATCATTTTTAAGGTACAGAACAGTACAGAACTTGTCAGATGTTAAGAGAAGGAAAAGGCCTATGGACTGGATAGGTATCTCTGTTGTTTACACCTGTCACTTTGAGATCAGTGGTCATGAAGGGAAGGAGACAGAACAAGTACTCTCTTGATAACTACAGGGATCCAGCCTGACGGTCTCTCCCATAGAACTAGAATTAGAGGCTTTGTCCATTCTAGTAATTCTGTTTCTATTCTGGTCCTGCGTGGCTCAGTTAATAGAGCATGGCCGATTGCAATGCCAATTATCCTGAGTTTGATTCCCGCTAGGGACACCTAAACAAAAAATGTATGCATGCTTTGGATAAACATTTCAGATAAATATATATATGTGTATATATACAGTACCAGTGAAAAGTTTGGACTATTTTTTTCTTTATTTTTCTTATTGTGTACATTGTAGAATAATAGTGAAGACATCATAACTATGAAACAACACATGGAATCAGGTAGTAACCAAAAAAGTGTTAAACAAATCTAAATATATTTTAGATTCTTCAAAGTAGCCACCCTTTGCCTTGATGACAGCTTGCACACGCTTGGCCGTCTCTCAACCAGCTTCACCTGGAATGATTTTCCAACAGGCTTGAAGGAGTTCCCACATATGCTGAGCACTTGTTGGCTGCTTTCCCTTCAATCTGCAGTCCAACTCAATCCAAACCATCTCATTTGGGTTGAGGTTGGGTGATTGTGGGTGCCAGATCATCTGATGCAGCACTCCATCCCTCTCCTTCTTGGAGAAGAATCTCAAATATAAATATATTTTGATTTGTTTAACACTTTTTGGTTTCTACATGATTCCATATGTGATATTTCATAGTTTTGATGTCTTAACTATTATTCTACAATGTAGAACATAGTAAAAATATAGAAAACCCCTTGAATGAGTAGGTGTGTCCAAGCTTTTGACTGGTACTATATATATATATATATATATGTGTATATATATATGTGTATATACAGTGATGCAAAAAAGTATTTAGTCAAGTTCTCCCACTTAAAAAGATGAAAGAGGCCTGTAATTTTCATCATAGGTACACTTCAACTATGACAGACAAAATGAAAAAAAAAATCCAGAAAATCACATTGTAGGATTTTTAATGAATTTATTTGCAAACTATGGTGGAAATAAGTATTTGGTCAATAACAAAAGTTTATCTCAATACTTTGTTATATACCCTTTGTTGGCAATGACAGAGGTCAAACGTTTTCTGTAAGTCTTCACAAGGTTTTCACATACTGTTGCTGGTATTTTGGCCCATTCCTCCATGCAGATCTCCTCTAGAGCAGTGATGTTTTGCTGGGCAACACGGACTTTCAACTCCCTCCAAAGATTTTCTATGGGGTTGAGATCTGGAGACTGGCTAGGCCACTCCAGGACCTTGAAATGCTTCTTACGAAGCCACTCCTTCGTTGCCCGGGCGGTATGTTTGGGATCATTGTCATGCTGAAAGACCCAGCCACGTTTCATCTTCAATGCCCTTGCTGATAGAAGGAGGTTTTCACTCAAAATCTCACGATACATGGCCCCATTCACACTTTCCTTTACACGGATCAGTCGTCCTGGTCCCTTTGCAGAAAAACAGCCCCAAAGCATGATGTTTCCACCCCCATGCTTCACAGTAGATATGGTGTTCTTTGGATGCAACTCAGCATTCTTTGTCCTCCAAACACGACGAGTTGAGTTTTTACCAAAAAGTTATATTTTGGTTTCATCTGACCATATGACATTCTCCCAATCTTCTTCTGGATCATCCAAATGCTCTCTAGCAAACTTCAGACGGGCCTGGACATGCACTGGCTTAAGCAGGGGGACACGTCTGGCACTGCAGGATTTGAGTCCCTGGCGGCGTAGTGTGTTACTGATGGTAGGCTTTGTTACTTTGGTCCCAGCTTTCTGCAGGTCATTCAATAGGTCCCCCCGTGTGGTTCTGGGATTTTTGCTCACCGTTCTTGTGATCATTTTGACACCACGGGGTGAGATCTTGCGTGGAGCCCCAGATCGAGGGAGATTATCAGTGGTCTTGTATGTCTTCCATTTCCTAATAATTGCTCCCACAGTTGATTTCTTCAAAACAAGCTGCTTACCTATTGCAGATTCAGTCTTCCCAGCCTGGTGCAGGTCTACAATTTTGTTTCTGGTGTCCTTTGACAGCTCTTTGGTCTTGGCCATAGTGGAGTTTGGAGTGTGACTGTTTGAGGTTGTGGACAGGTGTCTTTTATACTGATAACAAGTTCAAACAGGTGCCATTAATACAGGTAACGAGTGGAGGACAGAGGAGCCTCTTAAAGAAGAAGTTACAGGTCTGTGAGAGCCAGAAATCTTGCTTGTTTGTAGGTGACCAAATACTTATTTTCCACCATAATTTGCAAATAAATTCATTCTAAATCCTACAATGTGATTTTCTGGATTTTCTTTTCTCATTTTGTCTGTCATAGTTGAAGTGTACCTATGATGAAAATTACAGGCCTCTCTCATCTTTTTAAATGGGAGAACTTGCACAATATATATATATATTATTGTTATTTTCTATTCTCCATTCCCAGGCTGGTGCACCTAGATGGCAGTCTGGCAGACATCTCTCTGATCAAACCCACCCTCACTGTGACCACCAAAGAGGAGGAGGCTGGGGAGAAGGTGCAGCTGGAAGAGGAGGATAAGAAGGAGGTGAATAGAAGATATGAGGAGGAGGAGGAGATGAGAAGGTATGAAGAACCACTGGAGTACTGCAGCAAGACGGAGAGCTACCCCTGCCCCCCCAAAGCACAACCAGAGTCTCCGGTCGATGAGATGTCAGGTACAGACAGACTCACACAGACATGCACATGCCACACATGCACAGGGATAACAAATAAACCTTTTGTGAATATCACAAAATGTTGGATCAGTTTGCAAGCACCTTCAATCTTCCAATAAAAGTTGATGTATCTCATTCAGAAGCCTTCATATAAAATAATTTATCACCTGGAATAATTTGATAAGTAAACATTGTACGTTGGCGGGGGTAACCTATTAAACAGTTGATATGTTTTGATTTTGACGTATCCCGCTAGGTAATCCGTATGAATAATTTGCCAAGTACATAGACTTTGTATTTTGTTGGAGTGTAATAAAATAATTGATGAGATGTGATTGTGACATATCCCAATACGCTAGGGCTTTATTGGAGTGACGTGAATCAGGCACGGACAGAGAGGAAGACAGTAAACAGATGGGAATGAAATTGTCTAGACTTGTTTGATGAACTAACAGGCTTGGAAGCCGTGTTTAGTCAGAGCCATGTACCTCTAGGATGTATCATTGTATTATGGTACCCTGAATACACCTTTTTCTCCGAGGTATTTTCTCATAGGTTCTCATTATTGTTACACTGTGCTTTATGCAATAGCCAAACGCTACGTTGCTAGCCATAGTAAGTATGGAGGATTTGGGTTGTGGATCTCCCATACAGTGGAGAGACTACATGTCATCTAATTCTCTAGTAGTCTTTTCCGAGTGAATGGTGTGTTAATTTGATGCTGTCTAACTTCATTTGGCTTTGATTGTCTAGTGAGTGAGAAGAATTCTTCCTCTGTTTGACAGTGTGTTTAGTTTATTATAATTCCATTAGCCACTACACATGCAGCAGCTACTCATCCTGGGGTCAACATAAAACGTACAAATACATGACAAAGTACAGCGCAGTAATAGACAAAAGGTTTTTCTTTATTTGTACTATTTTCTACATTTGTAGAATAATAGTGAAGACATCAAAACTATTAAATAACAGATATGAAAATATGTAGCAACCACAAAAGTGTTAAACAAATGAAAATATATTTCAGATTCTTCAATGTAGCCACGCTTTGCCTTGATGGGAGCTTTGCACACTCTTGGCATTCTCTTAACCAGCTTCACCTGGAATGCTTTTCCAAAATGTCGTCAAGGAGTTCCCATATATGCTGAGCACTTGTTGGCTGCTTTTCCTTTACTCTGCAGTCCAACTCATCCCAAACCATCTCAATTGGGTAGAGTACAGGGGATTGTGGAGGCCAGGTGTCGCACAGCCAGGAGTGGTGGTTGCGGAGTCAAGCGCAGAGAGCAGAGGAAAATGGTGGAAACCGAACGTATCCACAATTAACGCCAAAAACAACAGGCGAAGACAAAAGTGTCCAACCCAAAACTGGGTACAAACAGACAGGGAACACAACACACAACCAACCTAGACTAACATAAAACAAGCCCACACAAAAGCAGGCGGGCCTAACAGGCTTAAATAGTCCTGAACAAAAACTCAAACAAGAAACAGGTGTAACCAATAAGACATAACAAACAGAAAAGGAAAAGGGGATCGGTGGCAGCTAGTAGACTGGCGACGACGACCGCCGAGCGCCGCCCGAACAGGCAGGGGAGCCACCTTAGGTGGAAGTCGTGACCCCAGGTCACTCCATCACTGTCCTTCTCGGTTTAATAGTCCTTACACAGCCTGGAGGTGTGTTGGGTCATTGTCATTTTGAAAAACAAATGATAGTATGCTTCATGGTGGGAACAACACATGCGGAGATCATCCGTTCACCTACTTTGCGTCTCAGAAACACAACCAAAAATCTCAAATTTGGACTCATCAGACCAAAGGACAGATTTCCACCGGTCTTATGTCCATTGCTCGTGTTTCTTGGCCCAAGCAAGTCCTGTTCTTATTGGTGTCCTTGAGTAGTGGTTTCTTTGCAGCAATTCGACCATGAAGGCCTGATTCACACAGTCTCCTCTGAACAGTTGATGTTGATATGTGTCTGTTACTTGAACTCTGTGAAGCATTTATTTGGGCTGCAATTTCTGAGGCTGGTAACTCTAATGAACTTATCCTCTGCAGCAGAGGTAACTCTGGGTCTTCCTTTCCTGCGGCGATCCTCATGAGAGCCAGTTTCATCATAGCGCTTTATGGTTTTTGCGACTGCACTTGAAGAAACTTTCAATGTTCTTGACATTTTCTGGATTGACTGACCTTCATGTCTTAAAGTAATGATGGACTGTCGTTTCTCTTTGCTTATTTGAGCTGTTCTTGCCATAATATGGACTTGATCTTTTACCAAATAGGGCTATCTTCTGTATACCACCCCTACCTTGTCACAACACAACTGATTGGCTCAAACGCATTAAGAAGGAAACAAATTCCACAAATTAACTTTTAACGAGGCACACCTGTTAATTGAAAAGTATTCATCAAGCTACTTTGAAGAATCTCAAATATTTGAGATTTGTTTAACACTTTTTTGGTTACTACATGATTCCATATGTGTTATTTCATAGTGTTGATGTCTTCACTATTATTCTACTATGTAGAAAATTGTAAAAATAAAGAAAAACCCTTGAATGAGTAGGTGTGTCCAAACTTTTGACTGGTACTATATATATAGTTTGAACACACCTACTCATTCAAGGGTTTTTCTGTATATATATATATAAATATTCTTATATACAGTTAAATTCGAATTTTTCAGTAAAATGCCTTCGATAAATGATTGTTATGGTCGGTGTCGATCATTTTCAGTTTATTGACCCAGCTCTAGTGTGTGTGTGTGTGTGTGTGTGTGTGTGTGTGTGTGTGTGTGTGTGTGTGTGTGTGTGTCTGTGTCTGTGTGTGTGAGTATGTGTGTGTGAGTATGTGTGTGTGTCTGAACCCTGACGCTGTCTCAGAGTCTTTACAGAACACTGCTTGGGCTGTTCAACATCTGCTTCCTGCTGATGTAAGAATGAATTTGAATATGTTAAAGGTGTTTGTGTGTGTGGGTGTGTTTGTGATGACACACACTGCCACAGTTCCCAGAATGTGCCGAAGTCTACTCAGCCCAGTCTCACATAACCGAGGGGAGTAAATCACACGTACAAGTGACACAAGTGTGTCTGTCAGAGGTGTCCGTGTGATTTACCACTGTCTGCTCCTGTTATGAAGACACTGATCATATCTGCCCTGCTGTTAGCTATCAGAGAGTTGGATCTGAAAAGGTTTGCTTGTGGTTGTGAAAGGGTATTGCAAGGTTAGATGAGAGTATCACTTGTTTGTAAAGCATCATGCCAGATGACACTCTATACTGACTATTGAGAACTGAGTGATCTTTCCATGTTGTTCGCCATCCACCACCATTCAAATTGAACAGCACCCTCTAGTGGTATTCTGGCTCACTGTCTAATGCTCTGCACTTGGAACGGGGTCAAAATCAAATCAAATGTATTTATATAGCCCTTCATACATCAGCTGATATCTCAAAGTGCTGTACAGAAACCCAGCCTAAAACCCCAAACAGCAAGCAATGCAGGTGTAGGAGCACGGTGGCTAGGAAAAACTCCCTAGAAAGGCCAAAACCTAGGAAGAAACCTAGAGAGGAACCAGGCTATGTGGGGTGACCAGTCCTCTTCTGGCTGTGCCGGGTGGAGATTATAACAGAACATGGCCAAGATGTTCAAATGTTCATAAATGACAAGCATGGTCGTATAATAATAAGGCAGAACAGTTGAAACTGGAGCAGCAGCACGGTCAGGTGGACTGGGGACAGCAAGGAGTCATCATGTCAGGTAGTCCTGGGGCATGGTCCTAGGGCTCAGGTCCTCCGAGAGAGAGAAAGAAAGAGAGAATTAGAGAGAGCATATGTGGGGTGGCCAGTCCTCTTCTGGCTGTGCCGGGTGGAGATTATAACAGAACATGGCCAAGATGTTCAAATGTTCATAAATTCATAAATGAGCTGGCGCCGACAGAGATGGCCGCCTCGCTTTGCGTTCCTAGGAAACTATGCAGTTTTTTGTTTTTTTACGCGTTATTTCTTACATTAGTACCCCAGGTCATCTTAGGTTTCATTACATACAGTCGAGAAGAACTACTGAATATAAGATCAGCGTCAACTCACCATCAGTACGACCAAGAATATGTTTTCCGCGACGCGGATCCTGTGTTCTGCCTTACAAACAGGACAACGGAATGGATCGCATGCAGCGACCCGAGGAAACGACTCCGAAAAAGAGGGAAACGTAGCGGTCTTCTGGTCAGACTTCGGACAAGGGCACATCACGCACCACTCCCCAGCATACTTCTTGCCAATGTCCAGTCTCTTGACAACAAGGTTGATGAAATCCGAGCAAGGGTAGCATTCCAGAGGGACATCAGAGACTGCAACGTTCTCTGCTTCACGGAAACATGGCTTACTGGGAAGACGCTATCCGATGCGGTGCAGCCAACGGGTTTCTCCACGCATCGCGCCGACAGAAACAAACATCTTTCTGGTAAGAAGAGCGGCGGGGGCGTATGCCTCATGACTAACGAGACATGGTGTGATGAAGGAAACATACAGGAACTCAAATCCTTCTGTTCACCTGATTTAGAATTCCTCACAATCAAATGTAGACCGCATTATCTTCCAAGAGAATTCTCTTCGATTATAATCACAGCCGTAAATATCCCCCCCCAAGCAGACACATCGATGGCTCTGAACGAACTTTATTTAACTCTTTGCAAACTGGAAACCATTTATCCGGAGGCTGCATTCATGGGGATTTTAACAAAGCTAATCTGAAAACAAGACTCCCTAAATTTTATCAGCATATCGATTGCGCAACCAGGGGTGGTAAAACCTTGGATCATTGTTACTCTAACTTCCGCGACGCATATAAGGCCCTGCCCCGCCCCCCTTTCGGAAAAGCTGACCACGACTCCATTTTGTTGATCCCTGCCTACAGGCAGAAACTTAAACAAGAGGCTCCCACGCTGAGGTCTGTCCAACGCTGGTCAGACCAAGCTGACTCCACACTCCAAGACTGCTTCCATCACGTGGACTGGGACATGTTTCGTATTGCGTCAGATAAAAATATTGACGAATACGCTGATTCGGTGTGCGAGTTCATTAGAACGTGCGTTGAAGATGTCGTTCCCATAGCAACGATAAAAACATTCCCTAACCAGAAACCGTGGATTGATGGCAGCATTCGCGTGAAACTGAAAGCGCGAACCACTGCTTTTAATCAGGGCAAGGTGTCTGGCAACATGACTGAATACAAACAGTGCAGCTATTCCCTCCGCAAGGCTATTAAACAAGCTAAGCGTCAGTACAGAGACAAAGTAGAATCTCAATTCAACGGCTCAGACACAAGAGGCATGTGGCAGGGTCTACAGTCAATCACGGACTACAAGAAGAAACCCAGCCCAGTCACGGACCAGGATGTCTTGCTCCCAGGCAGACTAAATAACTTTTTTGCCCGCTTTGAGGACAATACAGTGCCACTGACACGGCCTGCAACGAAAACATGCGGTCTCTCCTTCACTGCAGCCGAGGTGAGTAAGACATTTAAACGTGTTAACCCTCGCAAGGCTGCAGGCCCAGACGGCATCCCCAGCCGCGCCCTCAGAGCATGCGCAGACCAGCTGGCCGGTGTGTTTACGGACATATTCAATCAATCCCTATACCAGTCTGCTGTTCCCACATGCTTCAAGAGGGCCACCATTGTTCCTGTTCCCAAGAAAGCTAAGGTAACTGAGCTAAACGACTACCGCCCCGTAGCACTCACTTCCGTCATCATGAAGTGCTTTGAGAGACTAGTCAAGGACCATATCACCTCCACCCTACCTGACACCCTAGACCCACTCCAATTTGCTTACCGCCCAAATAGGTCCACAGACGATGCAATCTCAACCACACTGCACACTGCCCTAACCCACCTGGACAAGAGGAATACCTATGTGAGAATGCTGTTCATCGACTACAGCTCGGCATTCAACACCATAGTACCCTCCAAGCTCGTCATCAAGCTCGAGACCCTGGGTCTCGACCCGCCCTGTGCAACTGGGTACTGGACTTCCTGACGGGCCGCCCCCAGGTGGTGAGGGTAGGCAACAACATCTCCTCCCCGCTGATCCTCAACACGGGGCCCCACAAGGGTGCGTTCTGAGCCCTCTCCTGTACTCCCTGTTCACCCACGACTGCGTGGCCACGCACGCTCCAACTCAATCATCAAGTTTGCGGACGACACAACAGTGGTAGGCTTGATTACCAACAACGACGAGATGGCCTACAGGGAGGAGGTGAGGCCCTCGGAGTGTGGTGTCAGGAAAATAACCTCACACTCAACGTCAACAAAACTAAGGAGATGATTGTGGACTTCAGGAAACAGCAGAGGGAACACCCCTATCCACATCGACGGAACAGTAGTGGAGAGGGTAGCAAGTTTTAAGTTCCTCGGCATACACATCACAGACAAACTGAATTGGTCCACTCACACTGACAGCGTCGTGAAGAAGGCGCAGCAGCGCCTCTTCAACCTCAGGAGGCTGAAGAAATTCGGCTTGTCACCAAAAGCACTCACAAACTTCTACAGATGCACAATCGAGAGCATCCTGGCGGGCTGTATCACCGCCTGGTACGGCAACTGCTCCGCCCTCAACCGTAAGGCTCTCCAGAGGGTAGTGAGGTCTGCACAACGCATCACCGGGGGCAAACTACCTGCCCTCCAGGACACCTACACCACCCGATGTTACAGGAAGGCCATAAAGATCATCAAGGACATCAACCACCCGAACCACTGCCTGTTCACCCCGCTATCATCCAGAAGGCGAGGTCAGTACAGGTGCATCAAAGCTGGGACCGAGAGACTGAAAAACAGCTTCTATCTCAAGGCCATCAGACTGTTAAACAGCCACCACTAACATTGAGTGGCTGCTGCCAACACACTGTCATTGACACTGACCCAACTCCAGCCACTTTAATAATGGGAATTGATGGGAAATGATGTAAATATATCACTAGCCACTTTAAACAATGCTACCTTATATAATGCTACTTACCCTACATTATTAATCTCATATGCATACGTATATACTGTACTCTACATCATCGACTGCATCCTTATGTAATACATGTATCACTAGCCACTTTAACTATGCCACTTCGTTTACTTTGTCTACATACTCACCTCATATGTATATACTGTACTCGATACCATCTACTGTATGCTGCTCTGTACCATCACTCATTCATATATCCTTATGTACATATTCTTTATCCCCTTACACTGTGTATAAGACAGTAGTTTTAGAATTGTTAGTTAGATTACTTGTTGGTTATCACTGCATTGTCGGAACTAGAAGCACAAGCATTTCGCTACACTCGCATTAACATCTGCTAACCATGTGTATGTGACAAATAAATTTGATTTGATTTAATTTGATTTGACCAGCATGGTCAAATAATAATAAGGCAGAACAGTTGAAACTGGAGCAGCAGCACGGCCAGGTGGACTGGGGACAGCAAGGAGTCATCATGTCAGGTAGTCCTGGGGCATGGTCCTAGGGCTCAGGTCCTCCGAGAGAGAGAAAGAAAGAGAGAAGGAGAGATTTAGAGAACGCATACATAGATTCACACAGGACACCGAATAGGACAGGAGAAGTACTCCAGATATAACAAACTGACCCTAGACCCCCGACACATAAACTACTGCAGCATAAATACTGTAGGCTGAGACAGGAGGGGTCAGGAGACACTGTGGCCCCATCCGAGGACACCCCCGGACAGGGCCAAACAGGAAGGATATAACCCCACCCACTTTGCCAAAGCACAGCCCCCACACCACTAGAGGGATATCTTCAACCACCAACTTACCATCCTGAGACAAGGCTGAGTATAGCCCACAAAGATCTCCGCCATGGCACAACCCAAGGGGGGGCGCCAACCCAGACAGGATGACCACATCAGTGAATCAACCCACTCAGGTAACGCACCCCTTCCAGGGACGGCATGAGAGAGCCCCAGTAAGCCAGTGACTCAGCCCCTGTAATAGGGTTAGAGGCAGAGAATCCCAGTGGAAAGAGGGGAACCGGCCAGGCAGAGACAGCAAGGGCGGTTCGTTGCTCCAGAGCCTTTCTGTTCACCTTCCCACTCCTGGGCCAGACTACACTCAATCATATGACCCACTGAAGAGATGAGTCTTCAGTAAAGACTTAAAGGTTGAGACCGAGTTTGCGTCTCTGACATGGGTAGGCAGACCATTCCATAAAAATGGAGCTCTATAAGAGAAAGCCCTGCCTCCAGCTGTTTGCTTAGAAATTCTAGGGACAATTAGGAGGCCTGCGTCTTGTGACCGTAGCGTATGTGTAGGTATGTACGGCAGTACCAAATCAGAGAGATAGGTAGGAGCAAGCCCATGTAATGCTTTGTAGGTTAGCAGTAAAACCTTGAAATCAGCCCTTGCTTTGACAGGAAGCCAGTGTAGAGAGGCTAGCACTGGAGTAATATGATCAAATATTTTGGTTCTAGTCAGGATTCTAGCAGCCGTATTTAGCACCAACTGAAGTTTATTTAGTGCTTTATCCGGGTAGCCGGAAAGTAGAGCATTGCAGTAGTCTAACCTAGAAGTGACAAAAGCATGGATTAATTTTTCTGCATCATTTTTGGACAGAAAGTTTCTGATTTTTGCAATGTTACATAGATGGAAAAAAGCTGTCCTTGAAATGGTCTTGATATGTTCTTCAAAAGAGAGATCAGGGTCCAGAGTAACGCCGAGGTCCTTCACAGTTTTATTTGAGACGACTGTACAACCATTAAGATTAATTGTCAGATTCAACAGAAGATCTCTTTGTTTCTTGGGACCTAGAGCAAGCATCTCTGTTTTGTCCGAGTTTAAAAGTAGAACGTTTGCAGCCATCCACTTCCTTATGTCTGAAACACATGCTTCTAGCAAGGGCAATTTTGGGGCTTCACCATGTTTCATTGAAATGTACAGCTGTGTGTCATCCGCATAGCAGTGAAAGTTAACATTATGTTTTCGAATAACATCCCCAAGAGGTAAAATATATAGTGAAAACAATAGTGGTCCTAAAACGGAACCTTAAGGAACACCGAAATTTACAGTTGATTTGTCAGAGGACAAACCATTCACAGAGACAAACTGATATCTTTCCGACAGATAAGATCTAAACCAGGCCAGAACTTGTCCGTGTAGACCAATTTGGGTTTCCAATCTCTCAAAAGAATGTGGTGATCGATGGTATCAAAAGCAGCACTAAGGTCTAGGAGCACGAGGACAGATGCAGAGCCATTAAAATGTAATTTACCACCTTCACAAGTGCCGTCTCAGTGCTATGATGGGGTCTAAAACCAGACTGAAGCATTTCGTATACATTGTTTGTCTTCAGGAAGTCAGTAAGTTGCTGCGCAACAGCCTTTTCTAAAAATTTTGAGAGGAATGGAAGATTCGATATAGGCCGATAGTTTTTTATATTTTCTGGGTCAAGGTTTGGCTTTTTCAAGAGAGGCTTTATTACTGCCACTTTTAGTGAGTTTGGTACACATCCGGTGGATAGAGAGCCGTTTATTATGTTCAACATAGGAGGGCCAAGCACAGGAAGCAGCTCTTTCAGTAGTTTAGTTGGAATAGGGTCCAGTATGCAGCTTGAAGGTTTAGAGGCCATGATTATTTTCATCATTGTGTCAAGAGATATAGTACTAAAACACTTGAGCGTCTCTCTTGATCCTAGGTCCTGGGAGAGTTGTGCAGACTCAGGACAACTGAGCTTTGAAGGAATACGCAGATTTAAAGAGGAGTCCGTAATTTGCTTTCTAATAATCATAATCTTTTCCTCAAAGAAGTTCATGAATTTATCACTGCTAAAGTGAAAGTCATCCTCTCTTGGGGAATGCTGCTTTTTAGTTAGCTTTGCGACAGTATCAAAAAGGAATTTCGGATTGTTCTTATTTTCCTCAATTAAGTTAGAAAAATAGGATGATCGAGCAGCAGTAAGGGCTCTTCGATACTGCACGGTACTGTCTTTCCAAGCTAGTCGGAAGACGTCCAGTTTGGTGTAGTGCCATTTCCGTTCCAATTTTCTGGAAGCTTGCTTCAGAGCTCGGGTATTTTCTGTGTACCAGGGAGCTAGTTTCTTATGAGAAATGTTTTTAGTTTTTAGGGGTGCAACTGCACCTAGGGTATTGCGCAAGGTTAAATTGAGTTCCTCAGTTAGGTGGTTAACTGATTTTTGTCCCCTGGTGTCCTTGGGTAGACAGAGGGAATCTGGAAGGACATCAAGGAATCTTTGTGTTGTCTGTGAATGTATAGCACGACTTTTGATGTTCCTTGGTTGGGGTCTGAGCAGATTATTTGTTGCAATTGCAAACGTAATAAAATAGTGGTCCGATAGTCCAGGATTATGAGGAAAAACATTAAGATCCACAACATTTATTCCATGGGACAAAACTTGGTCCAGCGTATGACTGTGACAGTGAGTGGGTCCAGAGACATGTTGGACAAAACCCACTGAGTCGATGATGGCTCCGAAAGCCTTTTGGAGTGGGTCTGTGGACTTTTCCATGTGAATATTAAAGTCACCAAAGATTAGAATATTATCTGCTATGACTACAAGGTCCGATAGGAATTCAGGGAACTCAGTGAGGAACGCTGTATATGGCCCAGGAGGCCTGTAAACAGTAGCTATAAAAAGTGATTGAGTAGACTGCATAGATTTCATGACTAGAAGCTCAAAAGACGAAAAAGTCAACATGTTTTTATTTTTAAATTGAAATTTGCTATCGTAAATGTTAGCAACACCTCCACCTTTGCGGGATGCACGGGGGATATGGTGTAGCCAGGAGGTGAGTCCTCATTTAACACAGTAAATTCATCAGGCTTAAGCCATGTTTCAGTCAGGCCAATCACATCAAGATTATGATCAGTGATTAGTTAATTGACTATAATTGCCTTTGAAGTAAGGGATCTAACATTAAGTAGCCCTATTTTGAGATGTGAGGTATCATGATCTCTTTCAATAATGACAGGAATGGAGGAGGTCTTTATCCTAGTGAGATTGCTAAGGCGAACACCGCCATGTTTAGTTTTGCCCAACCTAGGTCGAGGCACAGACACGGTCTCAATGGGGATAGCTGAGCTGACTACACTGACTGTGCTAGTGGCAGACTCCACTATGCTGGCAGGCTGGCTAACAGCCTGCTGCCTGGCCTGCACCCTATTTCATTGTGGAGCTAGAGGAGTTAGAGCCCTGTCTATGTTGGTAGATAAGATGAGAGCACCCCTCCAGCTAGGATGGAGTCCGTCACTCCTCAGCAGGTCAGGCTTGGTCCTGTTTGTGGGTGAGTCCCAGAAAGAGGGCCAATTATCTACAAATTCTATCTTTTGGGAGGGGCAGAAAACAGTTTTCAACCAGCGATTGAGTTGTGAGACTCTGCTGTAGAGCTCATCACTCCCCCGTCTGTGTACTGTAGGCAAGCGAGCTTTATGTCCCCATTTACAGAGTGATTTGTCTATGCCTTAATAATGCTTGACAATTGACTGTAAACAACCTCAGGTGAGCTCTTGAACAAAGTGTTTCCATTTCTACCCATTAACGTGAAGTGCTCTCTCTCTGTCTCTCTGTCTCTCTCTCTCTCTCTGTATCTCTCTGTCCCTCTCACTCTCTCTCTGCCGCTCTCTGTGTCTCTCCCTCTCTGTCGCTCTCTCTCTCTGTCTCCCTCTGGCTCTCTCTCTCTGTGTCTCTCTCTCTGTGTCTCTATCTCTGTGTCTTTCTCTCTCTGTCTCTCTACTCTGTGTGTGTCGATCTTTCTATCCTCTGTGTGTGTCGCACTCTCTCTCTCTGTGTGTCTCTGTCACTCTCTGTGTCTCTCTCTTTCTCTGTGTGTGTCTCTCTCTCTCTCGCTCTGTCTCTCTATCGCTCTGTCTCTCTCTCTCTGTAACGCTGTCTCTCTCTGTCTTTCTCTGTCTCTTTCTGTGTGACTCTGTGTGTGTCTCTCTCTCTCTGTTTTTCTCTCTCTGTGTCTCTCTCTCTGTGTGTCGCTCTCCCTCTCTGTGTGTGTCTCTCTGTCACTCTCTGTGTGTGTCTCTCTCTCTCTCTCTCTCTGTCTCTCTCTCTCTTTGTCTCTTTTTCTTTCTCTCTGTGTCTCTCTCTCTCTGTCTCTTTCTCTCTCTGTGTCTCTCTCACTCTCTGTGTGTCTCTCTCTGTCTCTCTCTCCCTCTCTCTGAGTCTCTCTCTCTCTGTCTCGCTCTCTCTGTCTCTCTCTCTCCCTCTCTCTGTGTCTCTCTCTCTCTCTCTGTCTCTCTCGCTCGCTCTCTCTCTCTCTATCTCTCTCGCTCTCTTTCTGTGTGTCTTTCCCACTCTCCCTCTCGCTGTATTGCTCTCTCTCTCACTATCTCTCTCTCACTGTCTCTCTCTCTCTCTCACTGTCTCTCTCTCTCTCTCTCTCTCTCTCTCTCTCTCTCTCTGTATCTCTCTTTCTCTATTTCTCTGTGTGTCTTTCCCACTCACCCACCTCTCCCAGACCTGAGGAGTAAGTGGTATCTGGTGGTGGACCGCCTCACGGTGCTCTTCCTCAAGTTCCTGCAGTACTTCCAGCAGCTGCAGCTGACTGTCTGGTGGCTCCTGGAGCTCCACATCATCAAGATTGTCTCCTCTTACATCCTCTGGGTCTCCATCAAAGAGGTGAGCCGACCTATTCAGCTGCTTTCTCACAAAGATTGCAATGAGAACACTAGCATGAGATGCTAACAGTCCTCACAATCACTGACTGTTAATCAATTGTGTGTGCACAGTCTCATCACTTCACACTTGATCTCTCTAAATGGTCTTCACATTGTAACAGACAACTCTCCCCCGCCATCAAAATAGGCTTTCAAGATCCCATGTATGGACAGTCACACTGTATTTTCAGAACACATACTTTGAGAACGTTAAGGTGTCTTTTGCATGAATCTGTTCTCCAGGTGTCTCTGTTCAACTACGTGTTCCTGGTGAGTTGGGCGTTCGCCCTGCCCTTCAGTCAGTTCAGGCCCCTGGCCTCCAGCGTCTGTACCGTCTGGACCTGTGTCATCATCGTCTGCAAGATGCTCTACCAACTCACCTCTATAAACCCCTCTACATACTCCAACAACTGCTCCATGGTGGGTTGGTGGAAAGGGGAAGTGGGTGTGTGTGGGTTTGTTGAAAGGGGGAGTGGGTGTGTGTGGGTTTGTGGAAAGGGGGAGTGGGTGTGTGTGGGTTTGTTGAAAGGGGGAGTGGGTGTGTGTGGGTTTGTGGAAAGGGGGAGTGGGTGTGTGTGGGTTTGTGGAAAGGGGGAGTGGGTGTGTGTGGGTTTGTGGAAAGGGGGAGTGGGTGTGTGTGGGTTTGTGGAAAGGGGGAGTGGGTGTGTATGTGTGCATGCTGTACAGTATGTTTAACTTCTGATCTTTCCTCAATATTTATCTCCTTTCTCTCTCGCTCTCTCCTTTCTCTCTCTCTCTCTCTCTCTCTCTCTCTCCTTTCTCTCTCTCTCTCTCTCTCTCTCCTTTCTCTCTCTCTCTCTCTCCTTTCTCTCTCTCTCCCTTCTCTCTCTCCTTTCTCTCTCTCTCCTTTCTCTCTCTCTCTCCTTTCTCTCTCTCTCCTTTCTCTCTTTCCTTTCTCTCTCTCTCTCTCTCTCCTTTCTCTCTCTCTCTCTCTCCTCTTGCTCTCTCCTCTTTGAGTGTCTCCTCTAGGGGGTAAATGACCTAAAACAGTCATTATACTCTGGTGTGTTGTGCTAGGCTGTACTAGTTCAGGGTGTTAATGACACTCCTTTCCTCTCGTCTGTAGCCTCTGAACTACACGGATGCCCAGAGGAGTGAGATGGCCCACTCCCTGCTCTACAGCGCCCCTGTGGACCCAGCCAACTGGGTGGGCCTCCGCAAGTTCTCCCCCCTACTGGAGAACCTGAGGGTGAGTGGAGGAGAGACGCTGCACTGGGAACCTGACTACACACACACACACATACAGTACACATAGAGGATAGCCTGTCTTTCTCACGTATACCTTCAACTACTGTAATTATGTTACATTATACACTAATATCATCTCCCGGTCATCCCTTCCAGTGTTCGAATGACATTTAACTCTTGGGGGTATCCTTGTAAACAGTGGGTTAGACCTATACTGGAAAATATATTTATGTCATTAACACTTACACTGTCATTTGAACCCTGTCCCCTTTATCTGTCCTATCTCCATCT